>NW_027656582.1:0-78896 GCF_964235325.1 Thermobia domestica
GGGTTAACTATTTCTTCTAAAGCAATAGGTACTACGTTCAATTTTTTGTGCAGTTTGTAGTAATTTGTGCATTTATTTTCCGCTGATGATGTGTAGAACATTTAGTTAGCATATTTGGTTGAGATTTGGAAAAAAATATACAGGGTGATGCAAAATTCAGCTTTGTAGTACAGAAAGTATAAATTGGTTTTCAAAATGTGAAGAAAGTGCATATATTAACGAATGCCCTGTATGTACTTCTGAATGGTACAGTAACATATTCCTCTTTTATCATTCGCTAACCACAGTATGGTGTGTCAAAGCCACATATAATGGAATCGAATCTGTTTTATTTTGAAAAAACTAAAAAAGAGAAGCAAACGTTAGAATAGGAATTTTAACGTTTCTTCAAGGGAAAAAGACCCTTATCGCTACATGACAAAATGGAGGTTTTTCCTCTTCAATTTGAGCCTTATTTCGTTAAAATATGTAAATAAATTTGGGAGATATGGCGAATAGTATGTAGTATATAGTAACAATGGATAACAATATAATATATATGTAGAATGACATATGCTATATTGTTGAATAGTTGCCTAACAACATATATATACCAAATAGGAGAGTTTTTTAAAAAAAATTGAAGAAATTAGTGGTTGAAACCATATATTTTCCAGTTACAACGAGTGTCACGTGGTCTCATCAGCCGTGAGAGGGTTAACTATTTCTTCTAAAGAAACAGGTACTACGTTCATTTTTAGTGCAATTTGTAGTAATTTGTGCATTGATTTTCCCACGATGATGTGTAGAACATTTAGTTAGCATATTTGGTTGAGATTTGGAAAAAATATATTGGGTGATGCAAAATTCAACTTTGTAGTACAGAAAGTATAAATTGGTTTTCAAAATGTGAAGAAAGTGCATATATTAACGAATGCCCTGTATGTACTTCTGAATGGTACAGTAACATATTCCTCTTTTATCATTCGCTAACCACAGTATGGTGTGTCAAAGCCACATATAATGGAATCGAATCTGTTTTATTTTGAAAAAACTAAAAAAGAGAAGCAAACGTTAGAAGAGGAATTTTAACGTTTCTTCAAGGGAAAAAGACCCTTATCGCAACATGACAAAATGGAGGTTTTTCCTCTTCAATTTTAGCCTTATTTGGTTAAAATATGTAAATAAATTTGGGAGATATGGCGAATAGTATGTAGTATATAGTAACAATGGATAACAATATAATATATATGTAGAATGACATATGCTATATTGTTGAATAGTTGCCTAACAACATATATATACCAAATAGGAGAGTTTTTTTAAAAAAAATTGAAGAAATTAGTGGTTGAAGCCATATATTTTCCAGTTACAACGAGTGTCACGTGGTCTCATCAGCCGTGAGAGGGTTAACTATTTCTTCTAAAGAAACAGGTACTACGTTCATTTTTAGTGCAATTTGTAGTAATTTGTGCATTGATTTTCCCACGATGATGTGTAGAACATTTAGTTAGCATATTTGGTTGAGATTTGGAAAAAATATACAGGGTGATGCAAAATTCAACTTTGTAGTACAGAAAGTATAAATTGGTTTTCAAAATGTGAAGAAAGTGCATATATTAACGAATGCCCTGTATGTACTTCTGAATGGTACAGTAACATATTGCTCTTTTATCATTCGTTAACCACAGTATGGTGTGTCAAAGCCACATATAATGGAATCGAATCTGTTTTATTTTGAAAAAAACTAAAAAACAGAAACAAACGTTATAAGAGGAATTTTAACGTTTCTTCAAGGGCAAAGGACCGTTATCGCAACAGAACAAAATGGAGGGGTTTCCTCTTCAATTTTAGCTTTATTTCGTCAAAATATGTAAATAAGTTTGGGAGATATGGCGAATAGTATGTAGTATATAGTAACAATGATTAACAATATAATATGTATGTAGAATGACATATGCTATAATGTTGAATAGTTGCCTAACAACATATATATACCAAATAGGAAAGTTTTTTAAAAAATTGAAGAAATTAGTGGTTGAAGCCATACATTTTCCAGTTACAACGAGTGTCACGTGGTCTCATCAGCCGTGAGAGGGTTAACTATTTCTTCTAAAGCAACAGGTACTACGTTCATTTTTTTGTGCAGTTTGTAGTAATTTGTGCACTTATTTTCCGCTGATGATGTGTAGAACATTTAGTTAGCATATTTGGTTGAGATTTGGAAAAAATATACAGGGTGATGCAAAATTCAGCTTTGTAGTACAGAAAGTATAAATTGGTTTTCAAAATGTGAAGAAAGTGCATATATTAACGAATGCCCTGTATGTACTTCTGCATGGCACAGTAACATATTCCTCTTTTATCATTCGCTAACCACAGTATGGTGTGTCAAAGCCACATATAATGGAATCGAATCTGTTTTATTTTGAAAAAAACTAAAAAACAGAAACAAACGTTAGAAGAAAAATTTTAACGTTTCTTCAAGGGCAAAGGACACTTATCGCAACCGTACAAAATGGATGGGTTTCCTCTTCAATTTGAGCTTTATTTCGTCAAAATATGTAAATAACTTTTGGAGATATGGCGAATAGTATGTAGTATATAGTAACAATGGATAACAATATAATATATATGTAGAATGACATATGCAATATTGTTGAATAGTTGCCTAACAACATATATATACCAAATAGGAGAGTTTTTTTTAAAAAATTGAAGAAATTAGTGGTTGAAGCCATATATTTTCCAGTTACAACGAGTGTCACGTGGTCTCATCTGCCGTGAGAGGGTTAACTATTTCTTCTAAAGCAATAGGTACTACGTTCAATTTTTTGTGCAGTTTGTAGTAATTTGTGCATTTATTTTCCGCTGATGATGTGTAGAACATTTAGTTAGCATATTTGGTTGAGATTTGGAAAAAAATATACAGGGTGATGCAAAATTCAGCTTTGTAGTACAGAAAGTATAAATTGGTTTTCAAAATGTGAAGAAAGTGCATATATTAACGAATGCCCTGTATGTACTTCTGAATGGTACAGTAACATATTCCTCTTTTATCATTCGCTAACCACAGTATGGTGTGTCAAAGCCACATATAATGGAATCGAATCTGTTTTATTTTGAAAAAACTAAAAAAGAGAAGCAAACGTTAGATGAGGAATTTTAACGTTTCTTCAAGGGAAAAAGACCCTTATCGCAACAGGACAAAATGGAGGTTTTTCCTCTTCAATTTTAGCCTTATTTCGTTAAAATATGTAAATAAATTTGGGAGATATGGCGAATAGTATGTAGTATATAGTAACAATGGATAACAATATAATATATATGTAGAATGACATATGCTATATTGTTGAATAGTTGCCTAACAACATATATATACCAAATAGGAGAGTTTTTTAAAAAAAATTGAAGAAATTAGTGGTTGAAGCCATATATTTTCCAGTTACAACGAGTGTCACGTGGTCTCATCAGCCGTGAGAGGGTTAACTATTTCTTCTAAAGAAACAGGTACTACGTTCATTTTTAGTGCAATTTGTAGTAATTTGTGCATTGATTTTCCCACGATGATGTGTAGAACATTTAGTTAGCATATTTGGTTGAGATTTGGAAAAAATATACTGGGTGATGCAAAATTCAACTTTGTAGTACAGAATGTATAAATTGGTTTTCAAAATGTGAAGAAAGTGCATATATTAACGAATGCCCTGTATGTACTTCTGAATGGTACAGTAACATATTCCTCTTTTATCATTCGCTAACCACAGTATGGTGTGTCAAAGCCACATATAATGGAATCGAATCTGTTTTATTTTGAAAAAACTAAAAAAGAGAAGCAAACGTTAGAAGAGGAATTTTAACGTTTCTTCAAGGGAAAAAGACCCTTATCGCAACAGGACAAAATGGAGGTTTTTCCTCTTCAATTTGAGCCTTATTTCGTTAAAATATGTAAACAAATTTGGGAGATATGGCGAATAGTATGTAGTATATAGTAACAATGGATAACAATATAATATATATGTAGAATGACATATGCTATATTGTTGAATAGTTGCCTAACAACATATATATACCAAATAGGTGAGTTTTTTTAAAAAAATTGAAGAAATTAGTGGTTGAAGCCATATATTTTCCAGTTACAACGAGTGTCACGTGGTCTCATCAGCCGTGAGAGGGTTAACTATTTCTTCTAAAGAAACAGGTACTACGTTCATTTTTAGTGCAATTTGTAGTAATTTGTGCATTGATTTTCCCACGATGATGTGTAGAACATTTAGTTAGCATATTTGGTTGAGATTTGGAAAAAATATACAGGGTGATGCAAAATTCAACTTTGTAGTACAGAAAGTATAAATTGGTTTTCAAAATGTGAAGAAGTGCATATATTAACGAATGCCCTGTATGTACTTCTGAATGGTACAGTAACATATTGCTCTTTTATCATTCGTTAACCACAGTATGGTGTGTCAAAGCCACATATAATGGAATCGAATCTGTTTTATTTTGAAAAAAACTAAAAAACAGAAACAAACGTTATAAGAGGAATTTTAACGTTTCTTCAAGGGCAAAGGACACTTATCGCAATCGTACAAAATGGATGGGTTTCCTCTTCAATTTGAGCTTTATTTCGTCAAAATATGTAAATAACTTTTGGAGATATGGCGAATAGTATGTAGTATATAGTAACAATGGATAACAATATAATATATATGTAGAATGACATATGCAATATTGTTGAATAGTTGCCTAACAACATATATATACGAAACAGGAGAGTTTTTTTTTTAAAAATTGAAGAAATTAGTGGTTGAAGCCATATATTTTCCAGTTACAACGAGTGTCACGTGGTCTCATCTGCCGTGAGAGGGTTAACTATTTCTTCTAAAGCAATAGGTACTACGTTCAATTTTTTTGTGCAGTTTGTAGTAATTTGTGCATTTATTTTCCGCTGATGATGTGTAGAATATTTAGTTAGCATATTTGGTTGAGATTTGGAAAAAAATATACAGGGTGATGCAAAATTCAGCTTTGTAGTACAGAAAGTATAAATTGGTTTTCAAAATGTGAAGAAAGTGCATATATTAACGAATGCCCTGTATGTACTTCTGAATGGTACAGTAACATATTCCTCTTTTATCATTCGCTAACCACAGTATGGTGTGTCAAAGCCACATATAATGGAATCGAATCTGTTTTATTTTGAAAAAACTAAAAAAGAGAAGCAAACGTTAGAAGAGGAATTTTAACGTTTCTTCAAGGGAAAAAGACCCTTATCGCAACATGACAAAATGGAGGTTTTTCCTCTTCAATTTTAGCCTTATTTGGTTAAAATATGTAAATAAATTTGGGAGATATGGCGAATAGTATGTAGTATATAGTAACAATGGATAACAATATAATATATATGTAGAATGACATATGCTATATTGTTGAATAGTTGCCTAACAACATATATATACCAAATAGGAGAGTTTTTTAAAAAAAATTGAAGAAATTAGTGGTTGAAGCCATATATTTTCCAGTTACAACGAGTGTCACCTGGTCTCATCAGCCGTGAGAGGGTTAACTATTTCTTCTAAAGAAACAGGTACTACGTTCATTTTTAGTGCAATTTGTAGTAATTTGTGCATTGATTTTCCCACGATGATGTGTAGAACATTTAGTTAGCATATTTGGTTGAGATTTGGAAAAAATATACTGGGTGATGCAAAATTCAACTTTGTAGTACAGAAAGTATAAATTGGTTTTCAAAATGTGAAGAAAGTGCATATATTAACGAATGCCCTGTATGTACTTCTGAATGGTACAGTAACATATTCCTCTTTTATCATTCGCTAACCACAGTATGGTGTGTCAAAGCCACATATAATGGAATCGAATCTGTTTTATTTTGAAAAAACTAAAAAAGAGAAGCAAACGTTAGAAGAGGAATTTTAACGTGTCTTCAAGGGAAAAAGACCCTTATCGCAACAGGACAAAATGGAGGTTTTTCCTCTTCAATTTGAGCCTTATTTCGTTAAAATATGTAAACAAATTTGGGAGATATGGCGAATAGTATGTAGTATATAGTAACAATGGATAACAATATAATATATATGTAGAATGACATATGCTATATTGTTGAATAGTTGCCTAACAACATATATATACCAAATAGGAGAGTTTTTTAAAAAAAATTGAAGAAATTAGTGGTTGAAGCCATATATTTTCCAGTTACAACGAGTGTCACGTGGTCTCATCAGCCGTGAGAGGGTTAACTATTTCTTCTAAAGAAACAGGTACTACGTTCATTTTTAGTGCAATTTGTAGTTATTTGTGCATTGATTTTCCCACGATGATGTGTAGAACATTTAGTTAGCATATTTGGTTGAGATTTGGAAAAAATATACTGGGTGATGCAAAATTCAACTTTGTAGTACAGAAAGTATAAATTGGTTTTCAAAATGTGAAGAAAGTGCATATATTAACGAATGCCCTGTATGTACTTCTGAATGGTACAGTAACATATTCCTCTTTTATCATTCGCTAACCACAGTATGGTGTGTCAAAGCCACATATAATGGAATCGAATCTGTTTTATTTTGAAAAAACTAAAAAAGAGAAGCAAACGTTAGAAGAGGAATTTTAACGTTTCTTCAAGGGAAAAAGACCCTTATCGCAACAGGACAAAATGGAGGTTTTTCCTCTTCAATTTGAGCCTTATTTCGTTAAAATATGTAAACAAATTTGGGAGATATGGCGAATAGTATGTAGTATATAGTAACAATGGATAACAATATAATATATATGTAGAATGACATATGCTATATTGTTGAATAGTTGCCTAACAACATATATATACCAAATAGGAGAGTTTTTTAAAAAAAATTGAAGAAATTAGTGGTTGAAGCCATATATTTTCCAGTTACAACGAGTGTCACGTGGTCTCATCAGCCGTGAGAGGGTTAACTATTTCTTCTAAAGAAACAGGTACTACGTTCATTTTTAGTGCAATTTGTAGTAATTTGTGCATTGATTTTCCCACGATGATGTGTAGAACATTTAGTTAGCATATTTGGTTGAGATTTGGAAAAAATATACAGGGTGATGCAAAATTCAACTTTGTAGTACAGAAAGTATAAATTGGTTTTCAAAATGTGAAGAAAGTGCATATATTAACGAATGCCCTGTATGTACTTCTGAATGGTACAGTAACATATTGCTCTTTTATCATTCGTTAACCACAGTATGGTGTGTCAAAGCCACATATAATGGAATCGAATCTGTTTTATTTTGAAAAAAACTAAAAAACAGAAACAAACGTTATAAGAGGAATTTTAACGTTTCTTCAAGGGCAAAGGACCGTTATCGCAACAGAACAAAATGGAGGGGTTTCCTCTTCAATTTTAGCTTTATTTCGTCAAAATATGTAAATAAGTTTGGGAGATATGGCGAATAGTATGTAGTATATAGTAACAATGATTAACAATATAATATGTATGTAGAATGACATATGCTATAATGTTGAATAGTTGCCTAACAACATATATATACCAAATAGGAAAGTTTTTTAAAAAATTGAAGAAATTAGTGGTTGAAGCCATACATTTTCCAGTTACAACGAGTGTCACGTGGTCTCATCAGCCGTGAGAGGGTTAACTATTTCTTCTAAAGCAACAGGTACTACGTTCATTTTTTTGTGCAGTTTGTAGTAATTTGTGCATTTATTTTCCGCTGATGATGTGTAGAACATTTAGTTAGCATATTTGGTTGAGATTTGGAAAAAATATACAGGGTGATGCAAAATTCAGCTTTGTAGTACAGAAAGTATAAATTGGTTTTCAAAATGTGAAGAAAGTGCATATATTAACGAATGCCCTGTATGTACTTCTGCATGGCACAGTAACATATTCCTCTTTTATCATTCGCTAACCACAGTATGGTGTGTCAAAGCCACATATAATGGAATCGAATCTGTTTTATTTTGAAAAAACTAAAAAACAGAAACAAACGTTAGAAGAAAAATTTTAACGTTTCTTCAAGGGCAAAGGACACTTATCGCAATCGTACAAAATGGATGGGTTTCCTCTTCAATTTGAGCTTTATTTCGTCAAAATATGTAAATAACTTTTGGAGATATGGCGAATAGTATGTAGTATATAGTAACAATGGATAACAATATAATATATATGTAGAATGACATATGCAATATTGTTGAATAGTTGCCTAACAACATATATATATACGAAATAGGAGAGTTTTTTTAAAAAAATTGAAGAAATTAGTGGTTGAAGCCATATATTTTCCAGTTACAACGAGTGTCACGTGGTCTCATCTGCCGTGAGAGGGTTTACTATTTCTTCTAAAGCAATAGGTACTACGTTCAATTTTTTGTGCAGTTTGTAGTAATTTGTGCATTTATTTTCCGCTGATGATGTGTAGAACATTTAGTTAGCATATTTGGTTGAGATTTGGAAAAAAATATACAGGGTGATGCAAAATTCAGCTTTGTAGTACAGAAAGTATAAATTGGTTTTCAAAATGTGAAGAAAGTGCATATATTAACGAATGCCCTGTATGTACTTCTGAATGGTACAGTAACATATTCCTCTTTTATCATTCGCTAACCACAGTATGGTGTGTCAAAGCCACATATAATGGAATCGAATCTGTTTTATTTTGAAAAAACTAAAAAAGAGAAGCAAACGTTAGAAGAGGAATTTTAACGTTTCTTCAAGGGAAAAAGACCCTTATCGCAACATGACAAAATGGAGGTTTTTCCTCTTCAATTTTAGCCTTATTTGGTTAAAATATGTAAATAAATTTGGGAGATATGGCGAATAGTATGTAGTATATAGTAACAATGGATAACAATATAATATATATGTAGAATGACATATGCTATATTGTTGAATAGTTGCCTAACAACATATATATACCAAATAGGAGAGTTTTTTTTAAAAAAATTGAAGAAATTAGTGGTTGAAGCCATATATTTTCCAGTTACAACGAGTGTCACGTGGTCTCATCAGCCGTGAGAGGGTTAACTATTTCTTCTAAAGAAACAGGTACTACGTTCATTTTTAGTGCAATTTGTAGTAATTTGTGCATTGATTTTCCCACGATGATGTGTAGAACATTTAGTTAGCATATTTGGTTGAGATTTGGAAAAAATATACTGGGTGATGCAAAATTCAACTTTGTAGTACAGAAAGTATAAATTGGTTTTCAAAATGTGAAGAAAGTGCATATATTAACGAATGCCCTGTATGTACTTCTGAATGGTACAGTAACATATTCCTCTTTTATCATTCGCTAACCACAGTATGGTGTGTCAAAGCCACATATAATGGAATCGAATCTGTTTTATTTTGAAAAAACTAAAAAAGAGAAGCAAACGTTAGAAGAGGAATTTTAACGTTTCTTCAAGGGAAAAAGACCCTTATCGCAACATGACAAAATGGAGGTTTTTCCTCTTCAATTTTAGCCTTATTTGGTTAAAATATGTAAATAAATTTGGGAGATATGGCGAATAGTATGTAGTATATAGTAACAATGGATAACAATATAATATATATGTAGAATGACATATGCTATATTGTTGAATAGTTGCCTAACAACATATATATACCAAATAGGAGAGTTTTTTTTAAAAAAAATTGAAGAAATTAGTGGTTGAAGCCATATATTTTCCAGTTACAACGAGTGTCACGTGGTCTCATCAGCCGTGAGAGGGTTAACTATTTCTTCTAAAGAAACAGGTACTACGTTCATTTTTAGTGCAATTTGTAGTAATTTGTGCATTGATTTTCCCACGATGATGTGTAGAACATTTAGTTAGCATATTTGGTTGAGATTTGGAAAAAATATACTGGGTGATGCAAAATTCAACTTTGTAGTACAGAAAGTATAAATTGATTTTCAAAATGTGAAGAAAGTGCATATATTAACGAATGCCCTGTATGTACTTCTGAATGGTACAGTAACATATTCCTCTTTTATCATTCGCTAACCACAGTATGGTGTGTCAAAGCCACATATAATGGAATCGAATCTGTTTTATTTTGAAAAAACTAAAAAAGAGAAGCAAACGTTAGAAGAGGAATTTTAACGTGTCTTCAAGGGAAAAAGACCCTTATCGAAACAGGACAAAATGGAGGTTTTTCCTCTTCAATTTGAGCCTTATTTCGTTAAAATATGTAAACAAATTTGGGAGATATGGCGAATAGTATGTAGTATATAGTAACAATGGATAACAATATAATATATATGTAGAATGACATATGCTATATTGTTGAATAGTTGCCTAACAACATATACATACCAAATAGGAGAGTTTTTTAAAAAAAATTGAAGAAATTAGTGGTTGAAGCCATATATTTTCCAGTTACAACGAGTGTCACGTGGTCTCATCAGCCGTGAGAGGGTTAACTATTTCTTCTAAAGAAACAGGTACTACGTTCATTTTTAGTGCAATTTGTAGTAATTTGTGCATTGATTTTCCCACGATGATGTGTAGAACATTTAGTTAGCATATTTGGTTGAGATTTGGAAAAAATATACTGGGTGATGCAAAATTCAACTTTGTAGTACAGAAAGTATAAATTGGTTTTCAAAATGTGAAGAAAGTGCATATATTAACGAATGCCCTGTATGTACTTGTGAATGGTACAGTAACATATTCCTCTTTTATCATTCGCTAACCACAGTATGGTGTGTCAAAGCCACATATAATGGAATCGAATCTGTTTTATTTTGAAAAAACTAAAAAAGAGAAGCAAACGTTAGAAGAGGAATTTTAACGTTTCTTCAAGGGAAAAAGACCCTTATCGCAACAGGACAAAATGGAGGTTTTTCCTCTTCAATTTGAGCCTTATTTCGTTAAAATATGTAAACAAATTTGGGAGATATGGCGAATAGTATGTAGTATATAGTAACAATGGATAACAATATAATATATATGTAGAATGACATATGCTATATTGTTGAATAGTTGCCTAACAACATATATATACCAAATAGGAGAGTTTTTTAAAAAAAATTGAAGAAATTAGTGGTTGAAGCCATATATTTTCCAGTTACAACGAGTGTCACGTGGTCTCATCAGCCGTGAGAGGGTTAACTATTTCTTCTAAAGAAACAGGTACTACGTTCATTTTTAGTGCAATTTGTAGTAATTTGTGCATTGATTTTCCCACGATGATGTGTAGAACATTTAGTTAGCATATTTGGTTGAGATTTGGAAAAAATATACAGGGTGATGCAAAATTCAACTTTGTAGTACAGAAAGTATAAATTGGTTTTCAAAATGTGAAGAAAGTGCATATATTAACGAATGCCCTGTATGTACTTCTGAATGGTACAGTAACATATTCCTCTTTTATCATTCGCTAACCACAGTATGGTGTGTCAAAGCCACATATAATGGAATCGAATCTGTTTTATTTTGAAAAAACTAAAAAAGAGAAGCAAACGTTAGAAGAGGAATTTTAACGTTTCTTCAAGGGAAAAAGACCCTTATCGCAACATGACAAAATGGAGGTTTTTCCTCTTCAATTTTAGCCTTATTTGGTTAAAATATGTAAATAAATTTGGGAGATATGGCGAATAGTATGTAGTATATAGTAACAATGGATAACAATATAATATATATGTAGAATGACATATGCTATATTGTTGAATAGTTGCCTAACAACATATATATACCAAATAGGAGAGTTTTTTTTAAAAAAAATTGAAGAAATTAGTGGTTGAAGCCATATATTTTCCAGTTACAACGAGTGTCACGTGGTCTCATCAGCCGTGAGAGGGTTAACTATTTCTTCTAAAGAAACAGGTACTACGTTCATTTTTAGTGCAATTTGTAGTAATTTGTGCATTGATTTTCCCACGATGATGTGTAGAACATTTAGTTAGCATATTTGGTTGAGATTTGGAAAAAATATACTGGGTGATGCAAAATTCAACTTTGTAGTACAGAAAGTATAAATTGATTTTCAAAATGTGAAGAAAGTGCATATATTAACGAATGCCCTGTATGTACTTCTGAATGGTACAGTAACATATTCCTCTTTTATCATTCGCTAACCACAGTATGGTGTGTCAAAGCCACATATAATGGAATCGAATCTGTTTTATTTTGAAAAAACTAAAAAAGAGAAGCAAACGTTAGAAGAGGAATTTTAACGTGTCTTCAAGGGAAAAAGACCCTTATCGAAACAGGACAAAATGGAGGTTTTTCCTCTTCAATTTGAGCCTTATTTCGTTAAAATATGTAAACAAATTTGGGAGATATGGCGAATAGTATGTAGTATATAGTAACAATGGATAACAATATAATATATATGTAGAATGACATATGCTATATTGTTGAATAGTTGCCTAACAACATATACATACCAAATAGGAGAGTTTTTTAAAAAAAATTGAAGAAATTAGTGGTTGAAGCCATATATTTTCCAGTTACAACGAGTGTCACGTGGTCTCATCAGCCGTGAGAGGGTTAACTATTTCTTCTAAAGAAACAGGTACTACGTTCATTTTTAGTGCAATTTGTAGTAATTTGTGCATTGATTTTCCCACGATGATGTGTAGAACATTTAGTTAGCATATTTGGTTGAGATTTGGAAAAAATATACTGGGTGATGCAAAATTCAACTTTGTAGTACAGAAAGTATAAATTGGTTTTCAAAATGTGAAGAAAGTGCATATATTAACGAATGCCCTGTATGTACTTCTGAATGGTACAGTAACATATTCCTCTTTTATCATTCGCTAACCACAGTATGGTGTGTCAAAGCCACATATAATGGAATCGAATCTGTTTTATTTTGAAAAAACTAAAAAAGAGAAGCAAACGTTAGAAGAGGAATTTTAACGTTTCTTCAAGGGAAAAAGACCCTTATCGCAACAGGACAAAATGGAGGTTTTTCCTCTTCAATTTGAGCCTTATTTCGTTAAAATATGTAAACAAATTTGGGAGATATGGCGAATAGTATGTAGTATATAGTAACAATGGATAACAATATAATATATATGTAGAATGACATATGCTATATTGTTGAATAGTTGCCTAACAACATATATATACCAAATAGGAGAGTTTTTTAAAAAAAATTGAAGAAATTAGTGGTTGAAGCCATATATTTTCCAGTTACAACGAGTGTCACGTGGTCTCATCAGCCGTGAGAGGGTTAACTATTTCTTCTAAAGAAACAGGTACTACGTTCATTTTTAGTGCAATTTGTAGTAATTTGTGCATTGATTTTCCCACGATGATGTGTAGAACATTTAGTTAGCATATTTGGTTGAGATTTGGAAAAAATATACAGGGTGATGCAAAATTCAACTTTGTAGTACAGAAAGTATAAATTGGTTTTCAAAATGTGAAGAAAGTGCATATATTAACGAATGCCCTGTATGTACTTCTGAATGGTACAGTAACATATTGCTCTTTTATCATTCGTTAACCACAGTATGGTGTGTCAAAGCCACATATAATGGAATCGAATCTGTTTTATTTTGAAAAAAACTAAAAAACAGAAACAAACGTTATAAGAGGAATTTTAACGTTTCTTCAAGGGCAAAGGACCGTTATCGCAACAGAACAAAATGGAGGGGTTTCCTCTTCAATTTTAGCTTTATTTCGTCAAAATATGTAAATAAGTTTGGGAGATATGGCGAATAGTATGTAGTATATAGTAACAATGATTAACAATATAATATGTATGTAGAATGACATATGCTATAATGTTGAATAGTTGCCTAACAACATATATATACCAAATAGGAAAGTTTTTTAAAAAATTGAAGAAATTAGTGGTTGAAGCCATACATTTTCCAGTTACAACGAGTGTCACGTGGTCTCATCAGCCGTGAGAGGGTTAACTATTTCTTCTAAAGCAACAGGTACTACGTTCATTTTTTTGTGCAGTTTGTAGTAATTTGTGCATTTATTTTCCGCTGATGATGTGTAGAACATTTAGTTAGCATATTTGGTTGAGATTTGGAAAAAATATACAGGGTGATGCAAAATTCAGCTTTGTAGTACAGAAAGTATAAATTGGTTTTCAAAATGTGAAGAAAGTGCATATATTAACGAATGCCCTGTATGTACTTCTGCATGGCACAGTAACATATTCCTCTTTTATCATTCGCTAACCACAGTATGGTGTGTCAAAGCCACATATAATGGAATCGAATCTGTTTTATTTTGAAAAATCTAAAAAACAGAAACAAACGTTAGAAGAAAAATTTTAACGTTTCTTCAAGGGCAAAGGACACTTATCGCAATCGTACAAAATGGATGGGTTTCCTCTTCAATTTGAGCTTTATTTCGTCAAAATATGTAAATAACTTTTGGAGATATGGCGAATAGTATGTAGTATATAGTAACAATGGATAACAATATAATATATATGTAGAATGACATATGCAATATTGTTGAATAGTTGCCTAACAACATATATATACGAAATAGGAGAGTTTTTTTAAAAAAATTGAAGAAATTAGTGGTTGAAGCCATATATTTTCCAGTTACAACGAGTGTCACGTGGTCTCATCTGCCGTGAGAGGGTTAACTATTTCTTCTAAAGCAATAGGTACTACGTTCAATTTTTTGTGCAGTTTGTAGTAATTTGTGCATTTATTTTCCGCTGATGATGTGTAGAACATTTAGTTAGCATATTTGGTTGAGATTTGGAAAAAAATATACAGGGTGATGCAAAATTCAGCTTTGTAGTACAGAAAGTATAAATTGGTTTTCAAAATGTGAAGAAAGTGCATATATTAACGAATGCCCTGTATGTACTTCTGAATGGTACAGTAACATATTCCTCTTTTATCATTCGCTAACCACAGTATGGTGTGTCAAAGCCACATATAATGGAATCGAATCTGTTTTATTTTGAAAAAACTAAAAAAGAGAAGCAAACGTTAGAAGAGGAATTTTAACGTTTCTTCAAGGGAAAAAGACCCTTATCGCAACATGACAAAATGGAGGTTTTTCCTCTTCAATTTTAGCCTTATTTGGTTAAAATATGTAAATAAATTTGGGAGATATGGCGAATAGTATGTAGTATATAGTAACAATGGATAACAATATAATATATATGTAGAATGACATATGCTATATTGTTGAATAGTTGCCTAACAACATATATATACCAAATAGGAGAGTTTTTTTTAAAAAAAATTGAAGAAATTAGTGGTTGAAGCCATATATTTTCCAGTTACAACGAGTGTCACGTGGTCTCATCAGCCGTGAGAGGGTTAACTATTTCTTCTAAAGAAACAGGTACTACGTTCATTTTTAGTGCAATTTGTAGTAATTTGTGCATTGATTTTCCCACGATGATGTGTAGAACATTTAGTTAGCATATTTGGTTGAGATTTGGAAAAAATATACTGGGTGATGCAAAATTCAACTTTGTAGTACAGAAAGTATAAATTGGTTTTCAAAATGTGAAGAAAGTGCATATATTAACGAATGCCCTGTATGTACTTCTGAATGGTACAGTAACATATTCCTCTTTTATCATTCGCTAACCACAGTATGGTGTGTCAAAGCCACATATAATGGAATCGAATCTGTTTTATTTTGAAAAAACTAAAAAAGAGAAGCAAACGTTAGAAGAGGAATTTTAACGTTTCTTCAAGGGCAAAGGACCGTTATCGCAACAGAACAAAATGGAGGGGTTTCCTCTTCAATTTTAGCTTTATTTCGTCAAAATATGTAAATAAGTTTGGGAGATATGGCGAATAGTATGTAGTATATAGTAACAATGATTAACAATATAATATGTATGTAGAATGACATATGCTATATTGTTGAATAGTTGCCTAACAACATATATATACCAAATAGAAAAGTTTTTTAAAAAATTGAAGAAATTAGTGGTTGAAGCCATACATTTTCCAGTTACAACGAGTGTCACGTGGTCTCATCAGCCGTGAGAGGGTTAACTATTTCTTCTAAAGAAACAGGTACTACGTTCATTTTTAGTGCAATTTGTAGTAATTTGTGCATTGATTTTCCCACGATGATGTGTAGAACATTTAGTTAGCATATTTGGTTGAGATTTGGAAAAAATATACAGGGTGATGCAAAATTCAACTTTGTAGTACAGAAAGTATAAATTGGTTTTCAAAATGTGAAGAAAGTGCATATATTAACGAATGCCCTGTATGTACTTCTGAATGGTACAGTAACATATTCCTCTTTTATCATTCGCTAACCACAGTATGGTGTGTCAAAGCCACATATAATGGAATCGAATCTGTTTTATTTTGAAAAAACTAAAAAAGAGAAGCAAACGTTAGAAGAGGAATTTTAACGTTTCTTCAAGGGCAAAGGACCGTTATCGCAACAGAACAAAATGGAGGGGTTTCCTCTTCAATTTTAGCTTTATTTCGTCAAAATATGTAAATAAGTTTGGGAGATATGGCGAATAGTATGTAGTATATAGTAACAATGATTAACAATATAATATGTATGTAGAATGACATATGCTATATTGTTGAATAGTTGCCTAACAACATATATATACCAAATAGGAAAGTTTTTTAAAAAATTGAAGAAATTAGTGGTTGAAGCCATACATTTTCCAGTTACAACGAGTGTCACGTGGTCTCATCAGCCGTGAGAGGGTTAACTATTTCTTCTAAAGCAACAGGTACTACGTTCATTTTTTTGTGCAGTTTGTAGTAATTTGTGCATTTATTTTCCGCTGATGATGTGTAGAACATTTAGTTAGCATATTTGGTTGAGATTTGGAAAAAATATACAGGGTGATGCAAAATTCAGCTTTGTAGTACAGAAAGTATAAATTGGTTTTCAAAATGTGAAGAAAGTGCATATATTAACGAATGCCCTGTATGTACTTCTGCATGGCACAGTAACATATTCCTCTTTTATCATTCGCTAACCACAGTATGGTGTGTCAAAGCCACATATAATGGAATCGAATCTGTTTTATTTTGAAAAAAACTAAAAAACAGAAACAAACGTTAGAAGAAAAATTTTAACGTTTCTTCAAGGGCAAAGGACACTTATCGCAACCGTACAAAATGGATGGGTTTCGTCTTCAATTTGAGCTTTATTTCGTCAAAATATGTAAATAACTTTTGGAGATATGGCGAATAGTATGTAGTATATAGTAACAATGGATAACAATATAATATATATGTAGAATGACATATGCAATATTGTTGAATAGTTGCCTAACAACATATATATACCAAATAGGAGAGTTTTTTTTAAAAAATTGAAGAAATTAGTGGTTGAAGCCATATATTTTCCAGTTACAACGAGTGTCACGTGGTCTCATCTGCCGTGAGAGGGTTAACTATTTCTTCTAAAGCAATAGGTACTACGTTCAATTTTTTGTGCAGTTTGTAGTAATTTGTGCATTTATTTTCCGCTGATGATGTGTAGAACATTTAGTTAGCATATTTGGTTGAGATTTGGAAAAAAATATACAGGGTGATGCAAAATTCAGCTTTGTAGTACAGAAAGTATAAATTGGTTTTCAAAATGTGAAGAAAGTGCATATATTAACGAATGCCCTGTATGTACTTCTGAATGGTACAGTAACATATTCCTCTTTTATCATTCGCTAACCACAGTATGGTGTGTCAAAGCCACATATAATGGAATCGAATCTGTTTTATTTTGAAAAAACTAAAAAAGAGAAGCAAACGTTAGAAGAGGAATTTTAACGTTTCTTCAAGGGAAAAAGACCCTTATCGCAACATGACAAAATGGAGGTTTTTCCTCTTCAATTTTAGCCTTATTTGGTTAAAATATGTAAATAAATTTGGGAGATATGGCGAATAGTATGTAGTATATAGTAACAATGGATAACAATATAATATATATGTAGAATGACATATGCTATATTGTTGAATAGTTGCCTAACAACATATATATACCAAATAGGAGAGTTTTTTTTAAAAAAAATTGAAGAAATTAGTGGTTGAAGCCATATATTTTCCAGTTACAACGAGTGTCACGTGGTCTCATCAGCCGTGAGAGGGTTAACTATTTCTTCTAAAGAAACAGGTACTACGTTCATTTTTAGTGCAATTTGTAGTAATTTGTGCATTGATTTTCCCACGATGATGTGTAGAACATTTAGTTAGCATATTTGGTTGAGATTTGGAAAAAATATACTGGGTGATGCAAAATTCAACTTTGTAGTACAGAAAGTATAAATTGGTTTTCAAAATGTGAAGAAAGTGCATATATTAACGAATGCCCTGTATGTACTTCTGAATGGTACAGTAACATATTCCTCTTTTATCATTCGCTAACCACAGTATGGTGTGTCAAAGCCACATATAATGGAATCGAATCTGTTTTATTTTGAAAAAACTAAAAAAGAGAAGCAAACGTTAGAAGAGGAATTTTAACGTTTCTTCAAGGGAAAAAGACCCTTATCGCAACAGGACAAAATGGAGGTTTTTCCTCTTCAATTTGAGCCTTATTTCGTTAAAATATGTAAACAAATTTGGGAGATATGGCGAATAGTATGTAGTATATAGTAACAATGGATAACAATATAATATATATGTAGAATGACATATGCTATATTGTTGAATAGTTGCCTAACAACATATATATACCAAATAGGAGAGTTTTTTAAAAAAATTGAAGAAATTAGTGGTTGAAGCCATATATTTTCCAGTTACAACGAGTGTCACGTGGTCTCATCAGCCGTGAGAGGGTTAACTATTTCTTCTAAAGAAACAGGTACTACGTTCATTTATAGTGCAATTTGTAGTAATTTGTGCATTGATTTTCCCACGATGATGTGTAGAACATTTAGTTAGCATATTTGGTTGAGATTTGGAAAAAATATACAGGGTGATGCAAAATTCTACTTTGTAGTACAGAAAGTATAAATTGGTTTTCAAAATGTGAAGAAAGTGCATATATTAACGAATGCCCTGTATGTACTTCTGAATGGTACAGTAACATATTCCTCTTTTATCATTCGCTAACCACAGTATGGTGTGTCAAAGCCACATATAATGGAATCGAATCTGTTTTATTTTGAAAAAACTAAAAAAGAGAAGCAAACGTTAGAAGAGGAATTTTAACGTTTCTTCAAGGGCAAAGGACCGTTATCGCAACAGAACAAAATGGAGGGGTTTCCTCTTCAATTTTAGCTTTATTTCGTCAAAATATGTAAATAAGTTTGGGAGATATGGCGAATAGTATGTAGTATATAGTAACAATGATTAACAATATAATATGTATGTAGAATGACATATGCTATATTGTTGAATAGTTGCCTAACAACATATATATACCAAATAGGAAAGTTTTTTAAAAAATTGAAGAAATTAGTGGTTGAAGCCATACATTTTCCAGTTACAACGAGTGTCACGTGGTCTCATCAGCCGTGAGAGGGTTAACTATTACTTCTAAAGCAACAGGTACTACGTTCATTTTTTTGTGCAGTTTGTAGTAATTTGTGCATTTATTTTCCGCTGATGATGTGTAGAACATTTAGTTAGCATATTTGGTTGAGATTTGGAAAAAATATACAGGGTGATGCAAAATTCAGCTTTGTAGTACAGAAAGTATAAATTGGTTTTCAAAATGTGAAGAAAGAGCATATATTAACGAATGCCCTGTATGTACTTCTGCATGGCACAGTCACATATTCCTCTTTTATCATTCGCTAACCACAGTATGGTGTGTCAAAGCCACATATAATGGAATCGAATCTGTTTTATTTTGAAAAAACTAAAAAAGAGAAGCAAACGTTAGAAGAGGAATTTTAACGTTTCTTCAAGGGAAAAAGACCCTTATCGCAACAGGACAAAATGGAGGATTTTCCTCTTCAATTTGAGCCTTATTTCGTTAAAATATGTAAATAAATTTGGGAGATATGGCGAATAGTATGTAGTATATAGTAACAATGGATAACAATATAATATATATGTAGAATGACATATGCTATATTGTTGAATAGTTGCCTAACAACATATATATACCAAATAGGAGAGTTTTTTAAAAAAAATTGAAGAAATTAGTGTTTGAAGCCATATATTTTCTAGTTACAACGAGTGTCACGTGGTCTCATCAGCCGTGAGAGGGTTAACTATTTCTTCTAAAGAAACAGGTACTACGTTCATTTTTAGTGCAATTTGTAGTAATTTGTGCATTGATTTTCCCACGATGATGTGTAGAACATTTAGTTAGCATATTTGGTTGAGATTTGGAAAAAATATACTGGGTGATGCAAAATTCAACTTTGTAGTACAGAAAGTATAAATTGGTTTTCAAAATGTGAAGAAAGTGCATATATTAACGAATGCTCTGTATGTACTTGTGAATGGTACAGTAACATATTCCTCTTTTATCATTCGCTAACCACAGTATGGTGTGTCAAAGCCACATATAATGGAATCGAATCTGTTTTATTTTGAAAAAACTAAAAAAGAGAAGCAAACGTTAGAAGAGGAATTTTAACGTTTCTTCAAGGGAAAAAGACCCTTATCGCAACAGGACAAAATGGAGGTTTTTCCTCTTCAATTTGAGCCTTATTTCGTTAAAATATGTAAACAAATTTGGGAGATATGGCGAATAGTATGTAGTATATAGTAACAATGGATAACAATATAATATATATGTAGAATGACATATGCTATATTGTTGAATAGTTGCCTAACAACATATATATACCAAATAGGAGAGTTTTTTAAAAAAAATTGAAGAAATTAGTGGTTGAAGCCATATATTTTCCAGTTACAACGAGTGTCACGTGGTCTCATCAGCCGTGAGAGGGTTAACTATTTCTTCTAAAGAAACAGGTACTACGTTCATTTTTAGTGCAATTTGTAGTAATTTGTGCATTGATTTTCCCACGATGATGTGTAGAACATTTAGTTAGCATATTTGGTTGAGATTTGGAAAAAATATACAGGGTGATGCAAAATTCAACTTTGTAGTACAGAAAGTATAAATTGGTTTTCAAAATGTGAAGAAAGTGCATATATTAACGAATGCCCTGTATGTACTTCTGAATGGTACAGTAACATATTCCTCTTTTATCATTCGCTAACCACAGTATGGTGTGTCAAAGCCACATATAATGGAATCGAATCTGTTTTATTTTGAAAAAACTAAAAAAGAGAAGCAAACGTTAGAAGAGGAATTTTAACGTTTCTTCAAGGGCAAAGGACCGTTATCGCAACAGAACAAAATGGAGGGGTTTCCTCTTCAATTTTAGCTTTATTTCGTCAAAATATGTAAATAAGTTTGGGAGATATGGCGAATAGTATGTAGTATATAGTAACAATGATTAACAATATAATATGTATGTAGAATGACATATGCTATATTGTTGAATAGTTGCCTAACAACATATATATACCAAATAGGAAAGTTTTTTAAAAAATTGAAGAAATTAGTGGTTGAAGCCATACATTTTCCAGTTACAACGAGTGTCACGTGGTCTCATCAGCCGTGAGAGGGTTAACTATTTCTTCTAAAGCAACAGGTACTACGTTCATTTTTTTGTGCAGTTTGTAGTAATTTGTGCATTTATTTTCCGCTGATGATGTGTAGAACATTTAGTTAGCATATTTGGTTGAGATTTGGAAAAAATATACCGGGTGATGCAAAATTCAGCTTTGTAGTACAGAAAGTATAAATTGGTTTTCAAAATGTGAAGAAAGTGCATATATTAACGAATGCCCTGTATGTACTTCTGCATGGCACAGTAACATATTCCTCTTTTATCATTCGCTAACCACAGTATGGTGTGTCAAAGCCACATATAATGGAATCGAATCTGTTTTATTTTGAAAAAAACTAAAAAACAGAAACAAACGTTAGAAGAAAAATTTTAACGTTTCTTCAAGGGCAAAGGACACTTATCGCAACCGTACAAAATGGATGGGTTTCGTCTTCAATTTGAGCTTTATTTCGTCAAAATATGTAAATAACTTTTGGAGATATGGCGAATAGTATGTAGTATATAGTAACAATGGATAACAATATAATATATATGTAGAATGACATATGCAATATTGTTGAATAGTTGCCTAACAACATATATATACCAAATAGGAGAGTTTTTTTTAAAAAAATTAAGAAATTAGTGGTTGAAGCCATATATTTTCCAGTTACAACGAGTGTCACGTGGTCTCATCTGCCGTGAGAGGGTTAACTATTTCTTCTAAAGCAATAGGTACTACGTTCAATTTTTTGTGCAGTTTGTAGTAATTTGTGCATTTATTTTCCGCTGATGATGTGTAGAACATTTAGTTAGCATATTTGGTTGAGATTTGGAAAAAAATATACAGGGTGATGCAAAATTCAGCTTTGTAGTACAGAAAGTATAAATTGGTTTTCAAAATGTGAAGAAAGAGCATATATTAACGAATGCCCTGTATGTACTTCTGAATGGTACAGTAACATATTCCTCTTTTATCATTCGCTAACCACAGTATGGTGTGTCAAAGCCACATATAATGGAATCGAATCTGTTTTATTTTGAAAAAACTAAAAAAGAGAAGCAAACGTTAGAAGAGGAATTTTAACGTTTCTTCAAGGGAAAAAGACCCTTATCGCAACAGGACAAAATGGAGGTTTTTCCTCTTCAATTTGAGCCTTATTTCGTTAAAATATGTAAATAAATTTGGGAGATATGGCGAATAGTATGTAGTATATAGTAACAATGGATAACAATATAATATATATGTAGAATGACATATGCTATATTGTTGAATAGTTGCCTAACAACATATATATACCAAATAGGAGAGTTTTTTAAAAAAAATTGAAGAAATTAGTGGTTGAAGCCATATATTTTCCAGTTACAACGAGTGTCACGTGGTCTCATCAGCCGTGAGAGGGTTAACTATTTCTTCTAAAGAAACAGGTACTACGTTCATTTTTAGTGCAATTTGTAGTAATTTGTGCATTGATTTTCCCACGATGATGTGTAGAACATTTAGTTAGCATATTTGGTTGAGATTTGGAAAAAATATACTGGGTGATGCAAAATTCAACTTTGTAGTACAGAAAGTATAAATTGGTTTTCAAAATGTGAAGAAAGTGCATATATTAACGAATGCCCTGTATGTACTTCTGAATGGTACAGTAACATATTCCTCTTTTATCATTCGCTAACCACAGTATGGTGTGTCAAAGCCACATATAATGGAATCGAATCTGTTTTATTTTGAAAAAACTAAAAAAGAGAAGCAAACGTTAGAAGAGGAATTTTAACGTTTCTTCAAGGGAAAAAGACCCTTATCGCAACAGGACAAAATGGAGGTTTTTCCTCTTCAATTTGAGCCTTATTTCGTTAAAATATGTAAACAAATTTGGGAGATATGGCGAATAGTATGTAGTATATATTAACAATGGATAACAATATAATATATATGTAGAATGACATATGCTATATTGTTGAATAGTAGCCTAACAACATATATATACCAAATAGGAGAGTTTTTTAAAAAAATTGAAGAAATTAGTGGTTGAAGCCATATATTTTCCAGTTACAACGAGTGTCACGTGGTCTCATCAGCCGTGAGAGGGTTAACTATTTCTTCTAAAGAAACAGGTACTACGTTCATTTTTAGTGCAATTTGTAGTAATTTGTGCATTGATTTTCCCACGATGATGTGTAGAACATTTAGTTAGCATATTTGGTTGAGATTTGGAAAAAATATACAGGGTGATGCAAAATTCAACTTTGTAGTACAGAAAGTATAAATTGGTTTTCAAAATGTGAAGAAAGTGCATATATTAACGAATGCCCTGTATGCACTTCTGAATGGTACAGTAACATATTCCTCTTTTATCATTCGCTAACCACAGTATGGTGTGTCAAAGCCACATATAATGGAATCGAATCTGTTTTATTTTGAAAAAACTAAAAAAGAGAAGCAAACGTTAGAAGAGGAATTTTAACGTTTCTTCAAGGGAAAAAGACCCTTATCGCAACAGGACAAAATGGAGGTTTTTCCTCTTCAATTTGAGCCTTATTTCGTTAAAATATGTAAACAAATTTGGGAGATATGGCGAATAGTATGTAGTATATAGTAACAATGGATAACAATATAATATATATGTAGAATGACATATGCTATATTGTTGAATAGTTGCCTAACAACATATATATACCAAATAGGAGAGTTTTTTAAAAAAAATTGAAGAAATTAGTGGTTGAAGCCATATATTTTCCAGTTACAACGAGTGTCACGTGGTCTCATCAGCCGTGAGAGGGTTAACTATTTCTTCTAAAGAAACAGGTACTACGTTCATTTTTAGTGCAATTTGTAGTAATTTGTGCATTGATTTTCCCACGATGATGTGTAGAACATTTAGTTAGCATATTTGGTTGAGATTTGGAAAAAATATACAGGGTGATGCAAAATTCAACTTTGTAGTACAGAAAGTATAAATTGGTTTTCAAAATGTGAAGAAAGTGCATATATTAACGAATGCCCTGTATGTACTTCTGAATGGTACAGTAACATATTCCTCTTTTATCATTCGTTAACCACAGTATGGTGTGTCAAAGCCACATATAATGGAATCGAATCTGTTTTATTTTGAAAAAAACTAAAAAACAGAAACAAACGTTATAAGAGGAATTTTAACGTTTCTTCAAGGGCAAAGGACCCTTATCGCAACAGAACAAAATGGAGGGGTTTCCTCTTCAATTTTAGCTTTATTTCGTCAAAATATGTAAATAAGTTTGGGAGATATGGCGAATAGTATGTAGTATATAGTAACAATGATTAACAATATAATATGTATGTAGAATGACATATGCTATATTGTTGAATAGTTGCCTAACAACATATATATACCAAATAGGAAAGTTTTTTAAAAAATTGAAGAAATTAGTGGTTGAAGCCATACATTTTCCAGTTACAACGAGTGTCACGTGGTCTCATCAGCCGTGAGAGGGTTAACTATTTCTTCTAAAGCAACAGGTACTACGTTCATTTTTTTGTGCAGTTTGTAGTAATTTGTGCATTTATTTTCCGCTGATGATGTGTAGAACATTTAGTTAGCATATTTGGTTGAGATTTGGAAAAAATATACAGGGTGATGCAAAATTCAGCTTTTTAGTACAGAAAGTATAAATTGGTTTTCAAAATGTAAAGAAAGTGCATATATTAACGAATGCCCTGTATGTACTTCTGAATGGCACAGTAACATATTCCTCTTTTATCATTCGTTAACCACAGTATGGTGTGTCAAAGCCACATATAATGGAATCGAATCTGTTTTATTTTGAAAAAACTAAAAAACAGAAACAAACGTTAGAAGAAAAATTTTAACGTTTCTTCAAGGGCAAAGGACACTTATCGCAACCGTACAAAATGGATGGGTTTCCTCTTCAATTTGAGCTTTATTTCGTCAAAATATGTAAATAACTTTTGGAGATATGGCGAATAGTATGTAGTATATAGTAACAATGGATAACAATATAATATATATGTAGAATGACATATGCTATATTGTTGAATAGTTGCCTAACAACATATATATACCAAATAGGAGAGTTTTTTTTTTAAAATTGAAGAAATTAGTGGTTGAAGCCATATATTTTCCAGTTACAACGAGTGTCACGTGGTCTCATCTGCCGTGAGAGGGTTAACTATTTCTTCTAAAGCAATAGGTACTACGTTCAATTTTTTGTGCAGTTTGTAGTAATTTGTGCATTTATTTTCCGCTGATGATGTGTAGAACATTTAGTTAGCATATTTGGTTGAGATTTGGAAAAAAATATACAGGGTGATGCAAAATTCAGCTTTGTAGTACAGAAAGTATAAATTGGTTTTCAAAATGTGAAGAAAGTGCATATATTATCGAATGCCCTGTATGTACTTCTGAATGGTACAGTAACATATTCCTCTTTTATCATTCGTTAACCACAGTATGGTGTGTCAAAGCCACATATAATGGAATCGAATCTGTTTTATTTTGAAAAAAACTAAAAAACAGAAACAAACGTTATAAGAGGAATTTTAACGTTTCTTCAAGGGCAAAGGACCGTTATCGCAACAGAACAAAATGGAGGGGTTTCCTCTTCAATTTTAGCTTTATTTCGTCAAAATATGTAAATAAGTTTGGGAGATATGGCGAATAGTATGTAGTATATAGTAACAATGATTAACAATATAATATGTATGTAGAATGACATATGCTATATTGTTGAATAGTTGCCTAACAACATATATATACCAAATAGGAAAGTTTTTTTAAAAAATTGAAGAAATTAGTGGTTGAAGCCATACATTTTCCAGTTACAACGAGTGTCACGTGGTCTCATCAGCCGTGAGAGGGTTAACTATTTCTTCTAAAGCAACAAGTACTACGTTCATTTTTTGTGCAGTTTGTAGTAATTTGTGCATTTGTTTTCCGCTGATGATGTGTAGAACATTTAGTTAGCATATTTGGTTGAGATTTGGAAAAAATATACAGGGTGATGCAAAATTCAGCTTTGTAGTACAGAAAGTATAAATTGGTTTTCAAAATGTGAAGAAAGTGCATATATTAACGAATGCCCTGTATGTACTTCTGAATGGCACAGTAACATATTCCTCTTTTATCATTCGCTAACCACAGTATGGTGTGTCAAAGCCACATATAATGGAATCGAATCTGTTTTATTTTGAAAAAACTAAAAAACAGAAACAAACATTAGAAGAGCAATTTTAACGTTTCTTCAAGGGCAAAGGACACTTATCGCAACCGTACAAAATGGATGGGTTTCCTCTTCAATTTGAGCTTTATTTCGTCAAAATATGTAAATAACTTTTGGAGATATGGCGAATAGTATGTAGTATATAGTAACAATGGATAACAATATAATATATATGTAGAATGACATATGCTATATTGTTGAATAGTTGCCTAACAACATATATATACCAAATAGGAGAGTTTTTTAAAAAAAAAATTGATGAAATTAGTGGTTGAAGCCATATATTTTCCAGTTACAACGAGTGTCACGTGGTCTCATCTGCCGTGAGAGGGTTAACTATTTCTTCTAAAGCAATAGGTACTACGTTCAATTTTTTGTGCAGTTTGTAGTAATTTGTGCATTTATTTTCCGCTGATGATGTGTAGAACATTTAGTTAGCATATTTGGTTGAGATTTGGAAAAAAATATACAGGGTGATGCAAAATTCAGCTTTGTAGTACAGAAAGTATAAATTGGTTTTCAAAATGTGAAGAAAGTGCATATATTATTTAATGCCCTGTACGTACTTCTGAATGGTACAGTAACATATTCCTCTTTTATCATTCGTTAACCACAGTATGGTGTGTCAAAGCCACATATAATGGAATCGAATCTGTTTTATTTTGAAAAAAACTAAAAAACAGAAACAAACGTTATAAGAGGAATTTTAACGTTTCTTCAAGGGCAAAGGACCGTTATCGCAACAGAACAAAATGGAGGGGTTTCCTCTTCAATTTTAGCTTTATTTCGTCAAAATATGTAAATAAGTTTGGGAGATATGGCGAATAGTATGTAGTATATAGTAACAATGATTAACAATATAATATGTATGTAGAATGACATATGCTATATTGTTGAATAGTTGCCTAACAACATATATATACCAAATAGGAAAGTTTTTTAAAAAATTGAAGAAATTAGTGGTTGAAGCCATACATTTTCCATTTACAACGAGTGTCACGTGGTCTCATCAGCCGTGAGAGGGTTAACTATTTCTTCTAAAGCAACAGGTACTACGTTCATTTTTTTGTGCAGTTTGTAGTAATTTGTGCATTTATTTTCCGCTGATGATGTGTAGAACATTTAGTTAGCATATTTGGTTGAGATTTGGAAAAAATATACAGGGTGATGCAAAATTCAGCTTTTTAGTACAGAAAGTATAAATTGGTTTTCAAAATGTAAAGAAAGTGCATATATTAACGAATGCCCTGTATGTACTTCTAAATGGCACAGTAACATATTCCTCTTTTATCATTCGCTAACCACAGTATGGTGTGTCAAAGCCACATAATGGAATCGAATCTGTTTTATTTTGAAAAAACTAAAAAACAGAAACAAACGTTAGAAGAAAAATTTTAACGTTTCTTCAAGGGCAAAGGACACTTATCGCAACCGTACAAAATGGATGGGTTTCCTCTTCAATTTGAGCTTTATTTCGTCAAAATATGTAAATAACTTTTGGAGATATGGCGAATAGTATGTAGTATATAGTAACAATGGATAACAATATAATATATATGTAGAATGACATATGCTATATTGTTGAATAGTTGCCTAACAACATATATATACCAAATAGGAGAGTTTTGTAAAAAAAATTGAAGAAATTAGTGGTTGAAGCCATATATTTTCCAGTTACAACGAGTGTCACGTGGTCTCATCAGCCGTGAGAGGGTTAACTATTTCTTCTAAAGAAACATGTACTACGTTCATTTTTAGTGCAATTTGTAGTAATTTGTGCATTGATTTTCCCACGATGATGTGTAGAACATTTAGTTAGCATATTTGGTTGAGATTTGGAAAAAATATACAGGGTGATGCAAAATTCAACTTTGTAGTACAGAAAGTATAAATTGGTTTTCAAAATGTGAAGAAAGTGCATATATTAACGAATGCCCTGTATGTACTTCTGAATGGTACAGTAACATATTCCTCTTTTATCATTCGTTAACCACAGTATGGTGTGTCAAAGCCACATATAATGGAATCGAATCTGTTTTATTTTGAAAAAAACTAAAAAACAGAAACAAACGTTATAAGAGGAATTTTAACGTTTCTTCAAGGGCAAAGGACCGTTATCGCAACAGAACAAAATGGAGGGGTTTCCTCTTCAATTTTAGCTTTATTTCGTCAAAATATGTAAATAAGTTTGGGAGATATGGCGAATAGTATGTAGTATATAGTAACAATGATTAACAATATAATATGTATGTAGAATGACATATGCTATATTGTTGAATAGTTGCCTAACAACATATATATACCAAATAGGAAAGTTTTTTAAAAAATTGAAGAAATTAGTGGTTGAAGCCATACATTTTCCAGTTACAACGAGTGTCACGTGGTCTCATCAGCCGTGAGAGGGTTAACTATTTCTTCTAAAGCAACAAGTACTCCGTTCATTTTTTGTGCAGTTTGTAGTAATTTGTGCATTTGTTTTCCGCTGATGATGTGTAGAACATTTAGTTAGCATATTTGGTTGAGATTTGGAAAAAATATACAGGGTGATGCAAAATTCAGCTTTGTAGTACAGAAAGTATAAATTGGTTTTCAAAATGTGAAGAAAGTGCATATATTAACGAATGCCCTGTATGTACTTCTGAATGGCACAGTAACATATTCCTCTTTTATCATTCGCTAACCACAGTATGGTGTGTCAAAGCCACATATAATGGAATCGAATCTGTTTTATTTTGAAAAAACTAAAAAACAGAAACAAACATTAGAAGAGGAATTTTAACGTTTCTTCAAGGGCAAAGGACACTTATCGCAACCGTACAAAATGGATGGGTTTCCTCTTCAATTTGAGCTTTATTTCGTCAAAATATGTAAATAACTTTTGGAGATATGGCGAATAGTATGTAGTATATAGTAACAATGGATAACAATATAATATATATGTAGAATGACATATGCTATATTGTTGAATAGTTGCCTAACAACATATATATACCAAATAGGAGAGTTTTTTAAAAAAAATTGAAGAAATTAGTGGTTGAAGCCATATATTTTCCAGTTACAACGAGTGTCACGTGGTCTCATCTGCCGTGAGAGGGTTAACTATTTCTTCTAAAGCAATAGGTACTACGTTCAATTTTTTGTGCAGTTTGTAGTAATTTGTGCATTTATTTTCCGCTGATGATGTGTAGAACATTTAGTTAGCATATTTGGTTGAGATTTGGAAAAAAATATACAGGGTGATGCAAAATTCAGCTTTGTAGTACAGAAAGTATAAATTGGTTTTCAAAATGTGAAGAAAGTGCATATATTATTTAATGCCCTGTACGTACTTCTGAATGGTACAGTAACATATTCCTCTTTTATCATTCGTTAACCACAGTATGGTGTGTCAAAGCCACATATAATGGAATCGAATCTGTTTTATTTTGAAAAAAACTAAAAAACAGAAACAAAAGTTATAAGAGGAATTTTAACGTTTCTTCAAGGGCAAAGGACCGTTATCGCAACAGAACAAAATGGAGGGGTTTCCTCTTCAATTTTAGCTTTATTTCGTCAAAATATGTAAATAAGTTTGGGAGATATGGCGAATAGTATGTAGTATATAGTAACAATGATTAACAATATAATATGTATGTAGAATGACATATGCTATATTGTTGAATAGTTGCCTAACAACATATATATACCAAATAGGAAAGTTTTTTAAAAATTGAAGAAATTAGTGGTTGAAGCCATACATTTTCCAGTTACAACGAGTGTCACGTGGTCTCATCAGCCGTGAGAGGGTTAACTATTTCTTCTAAAGCAACAGGTACTACGTTCATTTTTTTGTGCAGTTTGTAGTAATTTGTGCATTTATTTTCCGCTGATGATGTGTAGAACATTTAGTTAGCATATTTGGTTGAGATTTGGAAAAAATATACAGGGTGATGCAAAATTCAGCTTTTTAGTACAGAAAGTATAAATTGGTTTTCAAAATGTAAAGAAAATGCATATATTAACGAATGCCCTGTATGTACTTCTAAATGGCACAGTAACATATTCCTCTTTTATCATTCGCTAACCACAGTATGGTGTGTCAAAGCCACATATAATGGAATCGAATCTGTTTTATTTTGAAAAAACTAAAAAACAGAAGCAAACGTTAGAAGAAAAATTTTAACGTTTCTTCAAGGGCAAAGGACACTTATCGCAACCGTACAAAATGGATGGGTTTCCTCTTCAATTTGAGCTTTATTTCGTCAAAATATGTAAATAACTTTTGGAGATATGGCGAATAGTATGTAGTATATAGTAACAATGGATAACAATATAATATATATGTAGAATGACATATGCTATATTGTTGAATAGTTGCCTAACAACATATATATACCAAATAGGAGAGTTTTTTAAAAAAATTGAAGAAATTAGTGGTTGAAGCCATATATTTTCCAGTTACAACGAGTGTCACGTGGTCTCATCTGCCGTGAGAGGGTTAACTATTTCTTCTAAAGCAATAGGTACTACGTTCAATTTTTTGTGCAGTTTGTAGTAATTTGTGCATTTATTTTCCGCTGATGATGTGTAGAACATTTAGTTAGCATATTTGGTTGAGATTTGGAAAAAATATACAGGGTGATGCAAAATTCAACTTTGTAGTACAGAAAGTATAAATTGGTTTTCAAAATGTGAAGAAAGTGCATATATTAACGAATGCCCTGTATGTACTTCTGAATGGTACAGTAACATATTCCTCTTTTATCATTCGCTAACCACAGTATGGTGTGTCAAAGCCACATATAATGGAATCGAATCTGTTTTATTTTGAAAAAACTAAAAAAGAGAAACAAACGTTAGAAGAGAAATTTTAACGTTTCTTCAAGGGAAAAAGACCCTTATCGCAACAGGACAAAATGGAGGTTTTTCCTCTTCAATTTGAGCCTTATTACGTCAAAATATGTAAATAACTTTTGGAGATATGGCGAATAGTATGTAGTATATAGTAACAATGGATAACAATATAATATATATGTAGAATGACATATGCTATATTGTTGAATAGTTGCCTAACAACATATATATACCAAATAGGAGAGTTTTTTTTAAAAAATTGAAGAAATTAGTGGTTGAAGCCATATATTTTCCAGTTACAACGAGTGTCACGTGGTCTCATCTGCCGTGAGAGGGTTAACTATTTCTTCTAAAGCAATAGGTACTACGTTCAATTTTTTGTGCAGTTTGTAGTAATTTGTGCATTTATTTTCCGCTGATGATGTGTAGAACATTTAGTTAGCATATTTGGTTGAGATTTGGAAAAAATATACAGGGTGATGCAAAATTCAGCTTTGTAGTACAGAAAGTATAAATTGGTTTTCAAAATGTGAAGAAAGTGCATATATTAACGAATGCCCTGTATGTACTTCTGAATGGCACAGTAACATATTCCTCTTTTATCATTCGCTAACCACAGTATGGTGTGTCAAAGCCACATATAATGGAATCGAATCTGTTTTATTTTGAAAAAACTAAAAAACAGAAACAAACATTAGAAGAGGAATTTTAACGTTTCTTCAAGGGCAAAGGACACTTATCGCAACCGTACAAAATGGATGGGTTTCCTCTTCAATTTGAGCTTTATTTCGTCAAAATATGTAAATAACTTTTGGAGATATGGCGAATAGTATGTAGTATATAGTAACAATGGATAACAATATAATATATATGTAGAATGACATATGCTATATTGTTGAATAGTTGCCTAACAACATATATATACCAAATAGGAGAGTTTTTTAAAAAAAAATTGAAGAAATTAGTGGTTGAAGCCATATATTTTCCAGTTACAACGAGTGTCACGTGGTCTCATCTGCCGTGAGAGGGTTAACTATTTCTTCTAAAGCAATAGGTACTACGTTCAATTTTTTGTGCAGTTTGTAGTAATTTGTGCATTTATTTTCCGCTGATGATGTGTAGAACATTTAGTTAGCATATTTGGTTGAGATTTGGAAAAAAATATACAGGGTGATGCAAAATTCAGCTTTGTAGTACAGAAAGTATAAATTGGTTTTCAAAATGTGAAGAAAGTGCATATATTATTTAATGCCCTGTACGTACTTCTGAATGGTACAGTAACATATTCCTCTTTTATCATTCGTTAACCACAGTATGGTGTGTCAAAGCCACATATAATGGAATCGAATCTGTTTTATTTTGAAAAAAACTAAAAAACAGAAACAAACGTTATAAGAGGAATTTTAACGTTTCTTCAAGGGCAAAGGACCGTTATCGCAACAGAACAAAATGGAGGGGTTTCCTCTTCAATTTTAGCTTTATTTCGTCAAAATATGTAAATAAGTTTGGGAGATATGGCGAATAGTATGTAGTATATAGTAACAATGATTAACAATATAATATGTATGTAGAATGACATATGCTATATTGTTGAATAGTTGCCTAACAACATATATATACCAAATAGGAAAGTTTTTTAAAAAATTGAAGAAATTAGTGGTTGAAGCCATACATTTTCCATTTACAACGAGTGTCACGTGGTCTCATCAGCCGTGAGAGGGTTAACTATTTCTTCTAAAGCAACAGGTACTACGTTCATTTTTTTGTGCAGTTTGTAGTAATTTGTGCATTTATTTTCCGCTGATGATGTGTAGAACATTTAGTTAGCATATTTGGTTGAGATTTGGAAAAAATATACAGGGTGATGCAAAATTCAGCTTTTTAGTACAGAAAGTATAAATTGGTTTTCAAAATGTAAAGAAAGTGCATATATTAACGAATGCCCTGTATGTACTTCTAAATGGCACAGTAACATATTCCTCTTTTATCATTCGCTAACCACAGTATGGTGTGTCAAAGCCACATATAATGGAATCGAATCTGTTTTATTTTGAAAAAACTAAAAAACAGAAACAAACGTTAGAAGAAAAATTTTAACGTTTCTTCAAGGGCAAAGGACACTTATCGCAACCGTACAAAATGGATGGGTTTCCTCTTCAATTTGAGCTTTATTTCGTCAAAATATGTAAATAACTTTTGGAGATATGGCGAATAGTATGTAGTATATAGTAACAATGGATAACAATATAATATATATGTAGAATGACATATGCTATATTGTTGAATAGTTGCCTAACAACATATATATACCAAATAGGAGAGTTTTGTAAAAAAAATTGAAGAAATTAGTGGTTGAAGCCATATATTTTCCAGTTACACCGAGTGTCACGTGGTCTCATCAGCCGTGAGAGGGTTAACTATTTCTTCTAAAGAAACATGTACTACGTTCATTTTTAGTGCAATTTGTAGTAATTTGTGCATTGATTTTCCCACGATGATGTGTAGAACATTTAGTTAGCATATTTGGTTGAGATTTGGAAAAAATATACAGGGTGATGCAAAATTCAACTTTGTAGTACAGAAAGTATAAATTGGTTTTCAAAATGTGAAGAAAGTGCATATATTAACGAATGCCCTGTATGTACTTCTGAATGGTACAGTAACATATTCCTCTTTTATCATTCGTTAACCACAGTATGGTGTGTCAAAGCCACATATAATGGAATCGAATCTGTTTTATTTTGAAAAAAACTAAAAAACAGAAACAAACGTTATAAGAGGAATTTTAACGTTTCTTCAAGGGCAAAGGACCGTTATCGCAACAGAACAAAATGGAGGGGTTTCCTCTTCAATTTTAGCTTTATTTCGTCAAAATATGTAAATAAGTTTGGGAGATATGGCGAATAGTATGTAGTATATAGTAACAATGATTAACAATATAATATGTATGTAGAATGACATATGCTATATTGTTGAATAGTTGCCTAACAACATATATATACCAAATAGGAAAGTTTTTTAAAAAATTGAAGAAATTAGTGGTTGAAGCCATACATTTTCCAGTTACAACGAGTGTCACGTGGTCTCATCAGCCGTGAGAGGGTTAACTATTTCTTCTAAAGCAACAAGTACTCCGTTCATTTTTTGTGCAGTTTGTAGTAATTTGTGCATTTGTTTTCCGCTGATGATGTGTAGAACATTTAGTTAGCATATTTGGTTGAGATTTGGAAAAAATATACAGGGTGATGCAAAATTCAGCTTTGTAGTACAGAAAGTATAAATTGGTTTTCAAAATGTGAAGAAAGTGCATATATTAACGAATGCCCTGTATGTACTTCTGAATGGCACAGTAACATATTCCTCTTTTATCATTCGCTAACCACAGTATGGTGTGTCAAAGCCACATATAATGGAATCGAATCTGTTTTATTTTGAAAAAACTAAAAAACAGAAACAAACATTAGAAGAGGAATTTTAACGTTTCTTCAAGGGCAAAGGACACTTATCGCAACCGTACAAAATGGATGGGTTTCCTCTTCAATTTGAGCTTTATTTCGTCAAAATATGTAAATAACTTTTGGAGATATGGCGAATAGTATGTAGTATATAGTAACAATGGATAACAATATAATATATATGTAGAATGACATATGCTATATTGTTGAATAGTTGCCTAACAACATATATATACCAAATAGGAGAGTTTTTTAAAAAAAAAATTGAAGAAATTAGTGGTTGAAGCCATATATTTTCCAGTTACAACGAGTGTCACGTGGTCTCATCTGCCGTGAGAGGGTTAACTATTTCTTCTAAAGCAATAGGTACTACGTTCAATTTTTGTGCAGTTTGTAGTAATTTGTGCATTTATTTTCCGCTGATGATGTGTAGAACATTTAGTTAGCATATTTGGTTGAGATTTGGAAAAAAATATACAGGGTGATGCAAAATTCAGCTTTGTAGTACAGAAAGTATAAATTGGTTTTCAAAATGTGAAGAAAGTGCATATATTATTTAATGCCCTGTACGTACTTCTGAATGGTACAGTAACATATTCCTCTTTTATCATTCGTTAACCACAGTATGGTGTGTCAAAGCCACATATAATGGAATCGAATCTGTTTTATTTTGAAAAAAAACTAAAAAACAGAAACAAAAGTTATAAGAGGAATTTTAACGTTTCTTCAAGGGCAAAGGACCGTTATCGCAACAGAACAAAATGGAGGGGTTTCCTCTTCAATTTTAGCTTTATTTCGTCAAAATATGTAAATAAGTTTGGGAGATATGGCGAATAGTATGTAGTATATAGTAACAATGATTAACAATATAATATGTATGTAGAATGACATATGCTATATTGTTGAATAGTTGCCTAACAACATATATATACCAAATAGGAAAGTTTTTTAAAAAATTGAAGAAATTAGTGGTTGAAGCCATACATTTTCCAGTTACAACGAGTGTCACGTGGTCTCATCAGCCGTGAGAGGGTTAACTATTTCTTCTAAAGCAACAGGTACTACGTTCATTTTTTTGTGCAGTTTGTAGTAATTTGTGCATTTATTTTCCGCTGATGATGTGTAGAACATTTAGTTAGCATATTTGGTTGAGATTTGGAAAAAATATACAGGGTGATGCAAAATTCAGCTTTTTAGTACAGAAAGTATAAATTGGTTTTCAAAATGTAAAGAAAATGCATATATTAACGAATGCCCTGTATGTACTTCTAAATGGCACAGTAACATATTCCTCTTTTATCATTCGCTAACCACAGTATGGTGTGTCAAAGCCACATATAATGGAATCGAATCTGTTTTATTTTGAAAAAACTAAAAAACAGAAGCAAACGTTAGAAGAAAAATTTTAACGTTTCTTCAAGGGCAAAGGACACTTATCGCAACCGTACAAAATGGATGGGTTTCCTCTTCAATTTGAGCTTTATTTCGTCAAAATATGTAAATAACTTTTGGAGATATGGCGAATAGTATGTAGTATATAGTAACAATGGATAACAATATAATATATATGTAGAATGACATATGCTATATTGTTGAATAGTTGCCTAACAACATATATATACCAAATAGGAGAGTTTTTTTAAAAAAATTGAAGAAATTAGTGGTTGAAGCCATATATTTTCCAGTTACAACGAGTGTCACGTGGTCTCATCTGCCGTGAGAGGGTTAACTATTTCTTCTAAAGCAATAGGTACTACGTTCAATTTTTTGTGCAGTTTGTAGTAATTTGTGCATTTATTTTCCGCTGATGATGTGTAGAACATTTAGTTAGCATATTTGGTTGAGATTTGGAAAAAATATACAGGGTGATGCAAAATTCAACTTTGTAGTACAGAAAGTATAAATTGGTTTTCAAAATGTGAAGAAAGTGCATATATTAACGAATGCCCTGTATGTACTTCTGAATGGTACAGTAACATATTCCTCTTTTATCATTCGCTAACCACAGTATGGTGTGTCAAAGCCACATATAATGGAATCGAATCTGTTTTATTTGAAAAAACTAAAAAGAGAAACAAACGTTAGAAGAGAAATTTTAACGTTTCTTCAAGGGAAAAAGACCCTTATCGCAACAGGACAAAATGGAGGTTTTTCCTCTTCAATTTGAGCCTTATTACGTCAAAATATGTAAATAACTTTTGGAGATATGGCGAATAGTATGTAGTATATAGTAACAATGGATAACAATATAATATATATGTAGAATGACATATGCTATATTGTTGAATAGTTGCCTAACAACATATATATACCAAATAGGAGAGTTTTTTTTTAAAAAATTGAAGAAATTAGTGGTTGAAGCCATATATTTTCCAGTTACAACGAGTGTCACGTGGTCTCATCTGCCGTGAGAGGGGGTTAACTATTTCTTCTAAAGCAATAGGTACTACGTTCAATTTTTTGTGCAGTTTGTAGTAATTTGTGCATTTATTTTCCGCTGATGATGTGTAGAACATTTAGTTAGCATATTTGGTTGAGATTTGGAAAAAATATACAGGGTGATGCAAAATTCAGCTTTGTAGTACAGAAAGTATAAATTGGTTTTCAAAATGTGAAGAAAGTGCATATATTAACGAATGCCCTGTATGTACTTCTGAATGGCACAGTAACATATTCCTCTTTTATCATTCGCTAACCACAGTATGGTGTGTCAAAGCCACATATAATGGAATCGAATCTGTTTTATTTTGAAAAAACTAAAAAACAGAAACAAACATTAGAAGAGGAATTTTAACGTTTCTTCAAGGGCAAAGGACACTTATCGCAACCGTACAAAATGGATGGGTTTCCTCTTCAATTTGAGCTTTATTTCGTCAAAATATGTAAATAACTTTTGGAGATATGGCGAATAGTATGTAGTATATAGTAACAATGGATAACAATATAATATATATGTAGAATGACATATGCTATATTGTTGAATAGTTGCCTAACAACATATATATACCAAATAGGAGAGTTTTTTTTTAAAAAAATTGAAGAAATTAGTGGTTGAAGCCATATATTTTCCAGTTACAACGAGTGTCACGTGGTCTCATCTGCCGTGAGAGGGTTAACTATTTCTTCTAAAGCAATAGGTACTACGTTCAATTTTTTGTGCAGTTTGTAGTAATTTGTGCATTTATTTTCCGCTGATGATGTGTAGAACATTTAGTTAGCATATTTGGTTGAGATTTGGAAAAAAATATACAGGGTGATGCAAAATTCAGCTTTGTAGTACAGAAAGTATAAATTGGTTTTCAAAATGTGAAGAAAGTGCATATATTATTTAATGCCCTGTACGTACTTCTGAATGGTACAGTAACATATTCCTCTTTTATCATTCGTTAACCACAGTATGGTGTGTCAAAGCCACATATAATGGAATCGAATCTGTTTTATTTTGAAAAAAACTAAAAAACAGAAACAAACGTTATAAGAGGAATTTTAACGTTTCTTCAAGGGCAAAGGACCGTTATCGCAACAGAACAAAATGGAGGGGTTTCCTCTTCAATTTTAGCTTTATTTCGTCAAAATATGTAAATAAGTTTGGGAGATATGGCGAATAGTATGTAGTATATAGTAACAATGATTAACAATATAATATGTATGTAGAATGACATATGCTATATTGTTGAATAGTTGCCTAACAACATATATATACCAAATAGGAAAGTTTTTTAAAAAATTGAAGAAATTAGTGGTTGAAGCCATACATTTTCCAGTTACAACGAGTGTCACGTGGTCTCATCAGCCGTGAGAGGGTTAACTATTTCTTCTAAAGCAACAGGTACTACGTTCATTTTTTTTGTGCAGTTTGTAGTAATTTGTGCATTTATTTTCCGCTGATGATGTGTAGAACATTTAGTTAGCATATTTGGTTGAGATTTGGAAAAAATATACAGGGTGATGCAAAATTCAGCTTTTTAGTACAGAAAGTATAAATTGGTTTTCAAAATGTAAAGAAAGTGCATATATTAACGAATGCCCTGTATGTACTTCTAAATGGCACAGTAACATATTCCTCTTTTATCATTCGCTAACCACAGTATGGTGTGTCAAAGCCACATATAATGGAATCGAATCTGTTTTATTTTGAAAAAACTAAAAAACAGAAACAAACGTTAGAAGAAAAATTTTAACGTTTCTTCAAGGGCAAAGGACACTTATCGCAACCGTACAAAATGGATGGGTTTCCTCTTCAATTTGAGCTTTATTTCGTCAAAATATGTAAATAACTTTTGGAGATATGGCGAATAGTATGTAGTATATAGTAACAATGGATAACAATATAATATATATGTAGAATGACATATGCTATATTGTTGAATAGTTGCCTAACAACATATATATACCAAATAGGAGAGTTTTGTAAAAAAAATTGAAGAAATTAGTGGTTGAAGCCATATATTTTCCAGTTACAACGAGTGTCACGTGGTCTCATCAGCCGTGAGAGGGTTAACTATTTCTTCTAAAGAAACATGTACTACGTTCATTTTTAGTGCAATTTGTAGTAATTTGTGCATTGGTTTTCCCACGATGATGTGTAGAACATTTAGTTAGCATATTTGGTTGAGATTTGGAAAAAATATACAGGGTGATGCAAAATTCAACTTTGTAGTACAGAAAGTATAAATTGGTTTTCAAAATGTGAAGAAAGTGCATATATTAACGAATGCCCTGTATGTACTTCTGAATGGTACAGTAACATATTCCTCTTTTATCATTCGTTAACCACAGTATGGTGTGTCAAAGCCACATATAATGGAATCGAATCTGTTTTATTTTGAAAAAAACTAAAAAACAGAAACAAACGTTATAAGAGGAATTTTAACGTTTCTTCAAGGGCAAAGGACCGTTATCGCAACAGAACAAAATGGAGGGGTTTCCTCTTCAATTTTAGCTTTATTTCGTCAAAATATGTAAATAAGTTTGGGAGATATGGCGAATAGTATGTAGTATATAGTAACAATGATTAACAATATAATATGTATGTAGAATGACATATGCTATATTGTTGAATAGTTGCCTAACAACATATATATACCAAATAGGAAAGTTTTTTAAAAAATTGAAGAAATTAGTGGTTGAAGCCATACATTTTCCAGTTACAACGAGTGTCACGTGGTCTCATCAGCCGTGAGAGGGTTAACTATTTCTTCTAAAGCAACAAGTACTACGTTCATTTTTTGTGCAGTTTGTAGTAATTTGTGCATTTGTTTTCCGCTGATGATGTGTAGAACATTTAGTTAGCATATTTGGTTGAGATTTGGAAAAAATATACAGGGTGATGCAAAATTCAGCTTTGTAGTACAGAAAGTATAAATTGGTTTTCAAAATGTGAAGAAAGTGCATATATTAACGAATGCCCTGTATGTACTTCTGAATGGCACAGTAACATATTCCTCTTTTATCATTCGCTAACCACAGTATGGTGTGTCAAAGCCACATATAATGGAATCGAATCTGTTTTATTTTGAAAAAACTAAAAAACAGAAACAAACGTTAGAAGAGGAATTTTAACGTTTCTTCAAGGGCAAAGGACACTTATCGCAACCGTACAAAATGGATGGGTTTCCTCTTCAATTTGAGCTTTATTTCGTCAAAATATGTAAATAACTTTTGGAGATATGGCGAATAGTATGTAGTATATAGTAACAATGGATAACAATATAATATATATGTAGAATGACATATGCTATATTGTTGAATAGTTGCCTAACAACATATATATACCAAATAGGAGAGTTTTTTTAAAAAAAAAATTGAAGAAATTAGTGGTTGAAGCCATATATTTTCCAGTTACAACGAGTGTCACGTGGTCTCATCTGCCGTGAGAGGGTTAACTATTTCTTCTAAAGCAATAGGTACTACGTTCAATTTTTTGTGCAGTTTGTAGTAATTTGTGCATTTATTTTCCGCTGATGATGTGTAGAACATTTAGTTAGCATATTTGGTTGAGATTTGGAAAAAAATATACAGGGTGATGCAAAATTCAGCTTTGTAGTACAGAAAGTATAAATTGGTTTTCAAAATGTGAAGAAAGTGCATATATTATTTAATGCCCTGTACGTACTTCTGAATGGTACAGTAACATATTCCTCTTTTATCATTCGTTAACCACAGTATGGTGTGTCAAAGCCACATATAATGGAATCGAATCTGTTTTATTTTGAAAAAAACTAAAAAACAGAAACAAACGTTATAAGAGGAATTTTAACGTTTCTTCAAGGGCAAAGGACCGTTATCGCAACAGAACAAAATGGAGGGGTTTCCTCTTCAATTTTAGCTTTATTTCGTCAAAATATGTAAATAAGTTTGGGAGATATGGCGAATAGTATGTAGTATATAGCAACAATGATTAACAATATAATATGTATGTAGAATGACATATGCTATATTGTTGAATAGTTGCCTAACAACATACAGGGTTTGTATGATAAGTAATGAGACCAGGTCTGGAAACATTGTTTTATTGATCTGATCTGTACAGGGACTTAAAAGCTTTCGAAGTACTCTCCTCTTGCGTCGATGCACTTCTGCAATCGATGTTTCCACGCTGCAAACGCCCCCTGGAAGTCAGCAGCCGGCATGTCCTTTAGAAATGTGGTCACGGCTGCTTGGATGGCTGTGACGTCTGCAAAACGGGTTCCTTTCAAGCGTGGCTTCAGCTTCGGGAAGAGGAAGAAGTCGGCCGGGCTCACATCTGGGCTGTAGGGTGGTTGTGGAAGGACTTCCACCCCAATCCGGGTCAAAAAGGAGGTCACTAAGAAGGCGGTGTGGGCAGGGGCATTGTCGTGATGCAACTTCCACCGGCTAGCGATCGCCGGTCTTTTCCGCTTGACGCTCCTGTGCAGTCTCTCAAGGACTTGTTTGTAGAAGGCGGCGTTGACGGCTTGTCCTTGGGGTACAAACTCCTTGTGGACCACCCCCACATTGTCAAAAAAAACAATCAACATTGTTTTCACCTTTGACTTCGACATTCTGGCCTTCTTGGGGCGCGGAGACGCAGGAGTGTGCCACTCCGCGCTTTGACGTTTCGTTTCAGGGTCGTACTGGAACACCCACGACTCGTCACCTGTTATGACGTCATCTTCAAAGTTAGGGTCACTGTTCATGAGGTTCAACAGTTCCTGACAACAATCAACACGTCGTTGCTTTTGTTCGTCAGTCAACACTCGCGGCACCAGTTTCGCACAGATTTTTCTCATTCCCAATTGTTCCGTCACAATCTTGTGCACTGTTGTGTGGTTCATATCGAGTTCATCAGCAATCAATCTCAACGATAATCGACGGTCTGAGTTCAGGAGATCCCTCACTTTTGCCACAGTTTCGTCCGTAGTCACTGTTGTCGGGCGTCCAGCCCTCTCCAGATCCTCAACGCTTTCCCGGCCGTTCCGGAACGCACTGTGCCAACGAAACACCTGGGCTTTGGATAGGGCTTCCTCTTTGTAGGCCTCCGTGATGAGAGAAAGCGTCTGAGTAGCCGTTTTCCCCAGGCGAACGCAAAATTTGATCGCATAACGCTGTTCGATGGAACCCTCCATGTTTGTTGATTTTCCGCCGTGACAAGAATGTTCACAAGGGCTTTGTCCAAGGCTTGTCCGCGCTCCACTAAGGCTCGGAGCCAACTGACGCGCGGTGCGTTGCTTTGCTCGGACCCCCCCCCCTACATCCTCCATCACCGACAAACCCGCTCCAGCGACACGCGCGCCGCGGCGCGGCGAGTCTCATTACTAATCATACAGACCTTGTATATATACCAAATAGGAAAGTTTTTTAAAAAATTGAAGAAATTAGTGGTTGAAGCCATACATTTTCCAGTTACAACGAGTGTCACGTGGTCTCATCAGCCGTGAGAGGGTTAACTATTTCTTCTAAAGCAACAGGTACTACGTTCATTTTTTTGTGCAGTTTGTAGTAATTTGTGCATTTATTTTCCGCTGATGATGTGTAGAACATTTAGTTAGCATATTTGGTTGAGATTTGGAAAAAATATACAGGGTGATGCAAAATTCAGCTTTTTAGTACAGAAAGTATAAATTGGTTTTCAAAATGTAAAGAAAATGCATATATTAACGAATGCCCTGTATGTACTTCTGAATGGTACAGTAACATATTCCTCTTTTATCATTCGCTAACCACAGTATGGTGTGTCAAAGCCACATATAATGGAATCGAATCTGTTTTATTTTGAAAAAACTAAAAAAGAGAAGCAAACGTTAAAAGAGGAATTTTAACGTTTCTTCAAGGGAAAAAGACCCTTATCGCAACAGGACAAAATGGAGGTTTTTCCTCTTCAATTTGAGCCTTATTTCGTTAAAATATGTAAATAAATTTGGGAGATATGGCGAATAGTATGTAGTATATAGTAACAATGGATAACAATATAATATATATGTAGAATGACATATGCTATATTGTTGAATAGTTGCCTAACAACATATATATACCAAATAGGAGAGTTTTGTAAAAAAAATTGAAGAAATTAGTGGTTGAAGCCATATATTTTCCAGTTACAACGAGTGTCACGTGGTCTCATCAGTCGTGAGAGGGTTAACTATTTCTTCTAAAGAAACAGGTACTACGTTCATTTTTAGTGCAATTTGTAGTAATTTGTGCATTGATTTTCCCACGATGATGTGTAGAACATTTAGTTAGCATATTTGGTTGAGATTTGGAAAAAATATACAGGGTGATGCAAAATTCAACTTTGTAGTACAGAAAGTATAAATTGGTTTTCAAAATGTGAAGAAAGTGCATATATTAACGAATGCCCTGTATGTACTTCTGAATGGTACAGTAACATATTCCTCTTTTATCATTCGTTAACCACAGTATGGTGTGTCAAAGCCACATATAATGGAATCGAATCTGTTTTATTTTGAAAAAAACTAAAAAACAGAAACAAACGTTATAAGAGGAATTTTAACGTTTCTTCAAGGGCAAAGGACAGTTATCGCAACAGAACAAAATGGAGGGGTTTCCTCTTCAATTTTAGCTTTATTTCGTCAAAATATGTAAATAAGTTTGGGAGATATGGCGAATAGTATGTAGTATATAGTAACAATGATTAACAATATAATATGTATGTAGAATGACATATGCTATATTGTTGAATAGTTGCCTAACAACATATATATACCAAATAGGAAAGTTTTTTAAAAAATTGAAGAAATTAGTGGTTGAAGCCATACATTTTCCAGTTACAACGAGTGTCACGTGGTCTCATCAGCCGTGAGAGGGTTAACTATTTCTTCTAAAGCAACAAGTACTACGTTCATTTTTTGTGCAGTTTGTAGTAATTTGTGCATTTGTTTTCCGCTGATGATGTGTAGAACATTTAGTTAGCATATTTGGTTGAGATTTGGAAAAAATATACAGGGTGATGCAAAATTCAGCTTTGTAGTACAGAAAGTATAAATTGGTTTTCAAAATGTGAAGAAAGTGCATATATTAACGAATGCCCTGTATGTACTTCTGAATGGCACAGTAACATATTCCTCTTTTATCATTCGCTAACCACAGTATGGTGTGTCAAAGCCACATATAATGGAATCGAATCTGTTTTATTTTGAAAAAACTAAAAAACAGAAACAAACATTATAAGAGGAATTTTAACGTTTCTTCAAGGGCAAAGGACACTTATCGCAACCGTACAAAATGGATGGGTTTCCTCTTCAATTTGAGCTTTATTTCGTCAAAATATGTAAATAACTTTTGGAGATATGGCGAATAGTATGTAGTATATAGTAACAATGGATAACAATATAATATATATGTAGAATGACATATGCTATATTGTTGAATAGTTGCCTAACAACATATATATACCAAATAGGAGAGTTTTTTTAAAAAAAATTGAAGAAATTAGTGGTTGAAGCCATATATTTTCCAGTTACAACGAGTGTCACGTGGTCTCATCTGCCGTGAGAGGGTTAACTATTTCTTCTAAAGCAATAGGTACTACGTTCAATTTTTTGTGCAGTTTGTAGTAATTTGTGCATTTATTTTCCGCTGATGATGTGTAGAACATTTAGTTAGCATATTTGGTTGAGATTTGGAAAAAAATATACAGGGTGATGCAAAATTCAGCTTTGTAGTACAGAAAGTATAAATTGGTTTTCAAAATGTGAAGAAAGTGCATATATTATTTAATGCCCTGTACGTACTTCTGAATGGTACAGTAACATATTCCTCTTTTATCATTCGTTAACCACAGTATGGTGTGTCAAAGCCACATATAATGGAATCGAATCTGTTTTATTTTGAAAAAAACTAAAAAAGAGAAACAAACGTTATAAGAGGAATTTTAACGTTTCTTCAAGGGCAAAGGACCGTTATCGCAACAGAACAAAATGGAGGGGTTTCCTCTTCAATTTTAGCTTTATTTCGTCAAAATATGTAAATAAGTTTGGGAGATATGGCGAATAGTATGTAGTATATAGTAACAATGATTAACAATATAATATGTATGTAGAATGACATATGCTATATTGTTGAATAGTTGCCTAACAACATATATATACCAAATAGGAAAGTTTTTAAAAAATTGAAGAAATTAGTGGTTGAAGCCATACATTTTCCAGTTACAACGAGTGTCACGTGGTCTCATCAGCCGTGAGAGGGTTAACTATTTCTTCTAAAGCAACAGGTACTACGTTCATTTTTTTGTGCAGTTTGTAGTAATTTTTGCATTTATTTTCCGCTGATGATGTGTAGAACATTTAGTTAGCATATTTGGTTGAGATTTGGAAAAAATATACAGGGTGATGCAAAATTCAGCTTTTTAGTACAGAAAGTATAAATTGGTTTTCAAAATGTAAAGAAAGTGCATATATTAACGAATGCCCTGTATGTACTTCTAAATGGCACAGTAACATATTCCTCTTTTATCATTCGCTAACCACAGTATGGTGTGTCAAAGCCACATATAATGGAATCGAATCTGTTTTATTTTGAAAAAACTAAAAAACAGAAACAAACGTTAGAAGAAAAATTTTAACGTTTCTTCAAGGGCAAAGGACACTTATCGCAACCGTACAAAATGGATGGGTTTCCTCTTCAATTTGAGCTTTATTTCGTCAAAATATGTAAATAACTTTTGGAGATATGGCGAATAGTATGTAGTATATAGTAACAATGGATAACAATATAATATATATGTAGAATGACATATGCTATATTGTTGAATAGTTGCCTAACAACATATATATACCAAATAGGAGAGTTTTGTAAAAAAAATTGAAGAAATTAGTGGTTGAAGCCATATATTTTCCAGTTACAACGAGTGTCACGTGGTCTCATCAGCCGTGAGAGGGTTAACTATTTCTTCTAAAGAAACAGGTACTACGTTTATTTTTAGTGCAATTTGTAGTAATTTGTGCATTGATTTTCCCACGATGATGTGTAGAACATTTAGTTAGCATATTTGGTTGAGATTTGGAAAAAATATACAGGGTGATGCAAAATTCAACTTTGTAGTACAGAAAGTATAAATTGGTTTTCAAAATGTGAAGAAAGTGCATATATTAACGAATGCCCTGTATGTACTTCTGAATGGTACAGTAACATATTCCTCTTTTATCATTCGTTAACCACAGTATGGTGTGTCAAAGCCACATATAATGGAATCGAATCTGTTTTATTTTGAAAAAAACTAAAAAACAGAAACAAACGTTATAAGAGGAATTTTAACGTTTCTTCAAGGGCAAAGGACCGTTATCGCAACAGAACAAAATGGAGAGGTTTCCTCTTCAATTTTAGCTTTATTTCGTCAAAATATGTAAATAAGTTTGGGAGATATGGCGAATAGTATGTAGTATATAGTAACAATGATTAACAATATAATATGTATGTAGAATGACATATGCTATATTGTTGAATAGTTGCCTAACAACATATATATACCAAATAGGAAAGTTTTTTAAAAAATTGAAGAAATTAGTGGTTGAAGCCATACATTTTCCAGTTACAACGAGTGTCACGTGGTCTCATCAGCCGTGAGAGGGTTAACTATTTCTTCTAAAGCAACAAGTACTACGTTCATTTTTTGTGCAGTTTGTAGTAATTTGTGCATTTGTTTTCCGCTGATGATGTGTAGAACATTTAGTTAGCATATTTGGTTGAGATTTGGAAAAAATATACAGGGTGATGCAAAATTCAGTTTGTAGTACAGAAAGTATAAATTGGTTTTCAAAATGTGAAGAAAGTGCATATATTAACGAATGCCCTGTATGTACTTCTGAATGGCACAGTAACATATTCCTCTTTTATCATTCGCTAACCACAGTATGGTGTGTCAAAGCCACATATAATGGAATCGAATCTGTTTTATTTTGAAAAAACTAAAAAACAGAAACAAACATTAGAAGAGGAATTTTAACGTTTCTTCAAGGGCAAAGGACACTTATCGCAACCGTACAAAATGGATGGGTTTCCTCTTCAATTTGAGCTTTATTTCGTCAAAATATGTAAATAACTTTTGGAGATATGGCGAATAGTATGTAGTATATAGTAACAATGGATAACAATATAATATATATGTAGAATGACATATGCTATATTGTTGAATAGTTGCCTAACAACATATATATACCAAATAGGAGAGTTTTTTTTAAAAAAAATTGAAGAAATTAGTGGTTGAAGCCATATATTTTCCAGTTACAACGAGTGTCACGTGGTCTCATCTGCCGTGAGAGGGTTAACTATTTCTTCTAAAGCAATAGGTACTACGTTCAATTTTTTGTGCAGTTTGTAGTAATTTGTGCATTTATTTTCCGCTGATGATGTGTAGAACATTTAGTTAGCATATTTGGTTGAGATTTGGAAAAAAATATACAGGGTGATGCAAAATTCAGCTTTGTAGTACAGAAAGTATAAATTGGTTTTCAAAATGTGAAGAAAGTGCATATATTATTTAATGCCCTGTACGTACTTCTGAATGGTACAGTAACATATTCCTCTTTTATCATTCGTTAACCACAGTATGGTGTGTCAAAGCCACATATAATGGAATCGAATCTGTTTTATTTTGAAAAAAACTAAAAAACAGAAACAAACATTATAAGAGGAATTTTAACGTTTCTTCAAGGGCAAAGGACCGTTATCGCAACAGAACAAAATGGAGGGGTTTCCTCTTCAATTTTAGCTTTATTTCGTCAAAATATGTAAATAAGTTTGGGAGATATGGCGAATAGTATGTAGTATATAGTAACAATGATTAACAATATAATATGTATGTAGAATGACATATGCTATATTGTTGAATAGTTGCCTAACAACATATATATACCAAATAGGAAAGTTTTTTAAAAAATTGAAGAAATTAGTGGTTGAAGCCATACATTTTCCAGTTACAACGAGTGTCACGTGGTCTCATCAGCCGTGAGAGGGTTAACTATTTCTTCTAAAGCAACAGGTACTACGTTCATTTTTTGTGCAGTTTGTAGTAATTTGTGCATTTGTTTTCCGCTGATGATGTGTAGAACATTTAGTTAGCATATTTGGTTGAGATTTGGAAAAAATATACAGGGTGATGCAAAATTCAGCTTTGTAGTACAGAAAGTATAAATTGGTTTTCAAAATGTGAAGAAAGTGCATATATTAACGAATGCCCTGTATGTACTTCTGAATGGCACAGTAACATATTCCTCTTTTATCATTCGCTAACCACAGTATGGTGTGTCAAAGCCACATATAATGGAATCGAATCTGTTTTATTTTGAAAAAACTAAAAAACAGAAATAACGTTAGAAGAGGAATTTTAACGTTTCTTTAAGGGCAAAGGACACTTATCGCAACCGTACAAAATGGATGGGTTTCCTCTTCAATTTGAGCTTTATTTCGTCAAAATATGTAAATAACTTTTGGAGATATGGCGAATAGTATGTAGTATATAGTAACAATGGATAACAATATAATATATATGTAGAATGACATATGCTATATTGTTGAATAGTTGCCTAACAACATATATATACCAAATAGGAGAGTTTTTTTAAAAAAAAATTGAAGAAATTAGTGGTTGAAGCCATATATTTTCCAGTTACAACGAGTGTCACGTGGTCTCATCTGCCGTGAGAGGGTTAACTATTTCTTCTAAAGCAATAGGTACTACGTTCAATTTTTTGTGCAGTTTGTAGTAATTTGTGCATTTATTTTCCGCTGATGATGTGTAGAACATTTAGTTAGCATATTTGGTTGAGATTTGGAAAAAAATATACAGGGTGATGCAAAATTCAGCTTTGTAGTACAGAAAGTATAAATTGGTTTTCAAAATGTGAAGAAAGTGCATATATTATTTAATGCCCTGTACGTACTTCTGAATGGTACAGTAACATATTCCTCTTTTATCATTCGTTAACCACAGTATGGTGTGTCAAAGCCACATATAATGGAATCGAATCTGTTTTATTTTGAAAAAAACTAAAAAACAGAAAAAAACGTTATAAGAGGAATTTTAACGTTTCTTCAAGGGCAAAGGACCGTTATCGCAACAGAACAAAATGGAGGGGTTTCCTCTTCAATTTTAGCTTTATTTCGTCAAAATATGTAAATAAGTTTGGGAGATATGGCGAATAGTATGTAGTATATAGTAACAATGATTAACAATATAATATGTATGTAGAATGACATATGCTATATTGTTGAATAGTTGCCTAACAACATATATATACCAAATAGGAAAGTTTTTTAAAAAATTGAAGAAATTAGTGGTTGAAGCCATACATTTTCCAGTTACAACGAGTGTCACGTGGTCTCATCAGCCGTGAGAGGGTTAACTATTTCTTCTAAAGCAACAGGTACTACGTTCACTTTTTTGTGCAGTTTGTAGTAATTTGTGCATTTATTTTCCGCTGATGATGTGTAGAACATTTAGTTAGCATATTTGGTTGAGATTTGGAAAAAATATACAGGGTGATGCAAAATTCAGCTTTTTAGTACAGAAAGTATAAATTGGTTTTCAAAATGTAAAGAAAGTGCATATAATAACGAATGCCCTGTATGTACTTCTGAATGGCACAGTAACATATTCCTCTTTTATCATTCGCTAACCACAGTATGGTGTGTCAAAGCCACATATAATGGAATCGAATCTGTTTTATTTTGAAAAAACTAAAAAACAGAAACAAACGTTAGAAGAAAAATTTTAACGTTTCTTCAAGGGCAAAGGACACTTATCGCAACCGTACAAAATGGATGGGTTTCCTCTTCAATTTGAGCTTTATTTCGTCAAAATATGTAAATAACTTTTGGAGATATGGCGAATAGTATGTAGTATATAGTAACAATGGATAACAATATAATATATATGTAGAATGACATATGCTATATTGTTGAATAGTTGCCTAACAACATATATATACCAAATAGGAGAGTTTTTTTAAAAAATTGAAGAAATTAGTGGTTGAAGCCATATATTTTCCAGTTACAACGAGTGTCACGTGGTCTCATCTGCCGTGAGAGGGTTAACTATTTCTTCTAAAGCAATAGGTACTACGTTCAATTTTTTGTGCAGTTTGTAGTAATTTGTGCATTTATTTTCCGCTGATGATGTGTAGAACATTTAGTTAGCATATTTGGTTGAGATTTGGAAAAAATATACAGGGTGATGCAAAATTCAGCTTTGTAGTACAGAAAGTATAAATTGGTTTTCAAAATGTGAAGAAAGTGCATATATTAACGAATGCCCTGTATGTACTTCTGAATGGTACAGTAACATATTCCTCTTTTATCATTCGTTAACCACAGTATGGTGTGTCAACGCCACATATAATGGAATCGAATCTGTTTTATTTTGAAAAAAAAACTAAAAAACAGAAACAAACGTTATAAGAGGAATTTTAACGTTTCTTCAAGGGCAAAGGACCGTTATCGCAACAGAACAAAATGGAGGGGTTTCCTCTTCAATTTTAGCTTTATTTCGTCAAAATATGTAAATAAGTTTGGGAGATATGGCGAATAGTATGTAGTATATAGTAACAATGATTAACAATATAATATGTATGTAGAATGACATATGCTATATTGTTGAATAGTTGCCTAACAACATATATATACCAAATAGGAAAGTTTTTTAAAAAATTGAAGAAATTAGTGGTTGAAGCCATACATTTTCCAGTTACAACGAGTGTCACGTGGTCTCATCAGCCGTGAGAGGGTTAACTATTTCTTCTAAAGCAACAGGTACTACGTTCATTTTTTGTGCAGTTTGTAGTAATTTGTGCATTTGTTTTCCGCTGATGATGTGTAGAACATTTAGTTAGCATATTTGGTTGAGATTTGGAAAAAATATACAGGGTGATGCAAAATTCAGCTTTGTAGTACAGAAAGTATAAATTGGTTTTCAAAATGTGAAGAAAGTGCATATATTAACGAATGCCCTGTATGTACTTCTGAATGGCACAGTAACATATTCCTCTTTTATCATTCGCTAACCACAGTATGGTGTGTCAAAGCCACATATAATGGAATCGAATCTGTTTTATTTTGAAAAAACTAAAAAACAGAAATAACGTTAGAAGAGGAATTTTAACGTTTCTTCAAGGGCAAAGGACACTTATCGCAACCGTACAAAATGGATGGGTTTCCTCTTCAATTTGAGCTTTATTTCGTCAAAATATGTAAATAACTTTTGGAGATATGGCGAATAGTATGTAGTATATAGTAACAATGGATAACAATATAATATATATGTAGAATGACATATGCTATATTGTTGAATAGTTGCCTAACAACATATATATACCAAATAGGAAAGTTTTTTAAAAAAAAATTGAAGAAATTAGTGGTTGAAGCCATATATTTTCCAGTTACAACGAGTGTCACGTGGTCTCATCTGCCGTGAGAGGGTTAACTATTTCTTCTAAAGCAATAGGTACTACGTTCAATTTTTTGTGCAGTTTGTAGTAATTTGTGCATTTATTTTCCGCTGATGATGTGTAGAACATTTAGTTAGCATATTTGGTTGAGATTTGGAAAAAAATATACAGGGTGATGCAAAATTCAGCTTTGTAGTACAGAAAGTATAAATTGGTTTTCAAAATGTGAAGAAAGTGCATATATTATTTAATGCCCTGTACGTACTTCTGAATGGTACAGTAACATATTCCTCTTTTATCATTCGTTAACCACAGTATGGTGTGTCAAAGCCACATATAATGGAATCGAATCTGTTTTATTTTGAAAAAAACTAAAAAACAGAAACAAACGTTAGAAGAGGAATTTTAACGTTTCTTCAAGGGCAAAGGACCGTTATCGCAACAGAACAAAATGGAGGGGTTTCCTCTTCAATTTTAGCTTTATTTCGTCAAAATATGTAAATAAGTTTGGGAGATATGGCGAATAGTATGTAGTATATAGTAACAATGATTAACAATATAATATGTATGTAGAATGACATATGCTATATTGTTGAATAGTTGCCTAACAACATATATATACCAAATAGGAAAGTTTTTTAAAAAATTGAAGAAATTAGTGGTTGAAGCCATACATTTTCCAGTTACAACGAGTGTCACGTGGTCTCATCAGCCGTGAGAGGGTTAACTATTTCTTCTAAAGCAACAGGTACTACGTTCATTTTTTTGTGCAGTTTGTAGTAATTTGTGCATTTATTTTCCGCTGATGATGTGTAGAACATTTAGTTAGCATATTTGGTTGAGATTTGGAAAAAATATACAGGGTGATGCAAAATTCAGCTTTTTAGTACAGAAAGTATAAATTGGTTTTCAAAATGTAAAGAAAGTGCATATATTAACGAATGCCCTGTATGTACTTCTGAATGGCACAGTAACATATTCCTCTTTTATCATTCGCTAACCACAGTATGGTGTGTCAAAGCCACAAATAATGGAATCGAATCTGTTTTATTTTGAAAAAACTAAAAAACAGAAACAAACGTTAGAAGAAAAATTTTAACGTTTCTTCAAGGGCAAAGGACACTTATCGCAACCGTACAAAATGGATGGGTTTCCTCTTCAATTTGAGCTTTATTTCGTCAAAATATGTAAATAACTTTTGGAGATATGGCGAATAGTATGTAGTATATAATAACAATGGATAACAATATAATATATATGTAGAATGACATATGCTATATTGTTGAATAGTTGCCTAACAACATATATATACCAAATAGGAGAGTTTTTTTTAAAAAATTGAAGAAATTAGTGGTTGAAGCCATATATTTTCCAGTTACAACGAGTGTCACGTGGTCTCATCTGCCGTGAGAGGGTTAACTATTTCTTCTAAAGCAATAGGTACTACGTTCAATTTTTTGTGCAGTTTGTAGTAATTTGTGCATTTATTTTCCGCTGATGATGTGTAGAACATTTAGTTAGCATATTTGGTTGAGATTTGGAAAAAAATATACAGGGTGATGCAAAATTCAGCTTTGTAGTACAGAAAGTATAAATTGGTTTTCAAAATGTGAAGAAAGTGCATATATTAACGAATGCCCTGTATGTACTTCTGAATGGTACAGTAACATATTCCTCTTTTATCATTCGTTAACCACAGTATGGTGTGTCAAAGCCACATATAATGGAATCGAATCTGTTTTATTTTGAAAAAAACTAAAAAACAGAAACAAACGTTATAAGAGGAATTTTAACGTTTCTTCAAGGGCAAAGGACCGTTATCGCAACAGAACAAAATGGAGGGGTTTCCTCTTCAATTTTAGCTTTATTTCGTCAAAATATGTAAATAAGTTTGGGAGATATGGCGAATAGTATGTAGTATATAGTAACAATGATTAACAATATAATATGTATGTAGAATGACATATGCTATATTGTTGAATAGTTGCCTAACAACATATATATACCAAATAGGAAAGTTTTTTAAAAAATTGAAGAAATTAGTGGTTGAAGCCATACATTTTCCAGTTACAACGAGTGTCACGTGGTCTCATCAGCCGTGAGAGGGTTAACTATTTCTTCTAAAGCAACAGGTACTACGTTCATTTTTTTGTGCAGTTTGTAGTAATTTGTGCATTAGTTTCCCATGATGATGTGTACAACATTTAGTTAGCATATTTGGTTGAGATTTGGAAAAAATATACAGGGTGATGCAAAATTCAGCTCTTTAGTACAGAAAGTATAAATTGGTTTTCAAAATGTAAAGAAAGTGCATATATTAACGAATGCCCTGTATGTACTTCTGAATGGCACAGTAACATATTCCTCTTTTATCATTCGCTAACCACAGTATGGTGTGTCAAAGCCACATATAATGGAATCGAATCTGTTTTATTTTGAAAAAACTAAAAAACAGAAACAAACGTTAGAAGAAAAATTTTAACGTTTCTTCAAGGGCAAAGGACACTTATCGACACCGTACAAAATGGATGGGTTTCCTCTTCAATTTGAGCTTTATTTCGTCAAAATATGTAAATAACTTTTGGAGATATGGCGAATAGTATGTAGTATATAGTAACAATGGATAACAATATAATATATATGTAGAATGACATATGCTATATTGTTGAATAGTTGCCTAACAACATATGTATACCAAATAGGAGAGTTTTTTTTAAAAAATTGAAGAAATTAGTGGTTGAAGCCATATATTTTCCAGTTACAACGAGTGTCACGTGGTCTCATCTGCCTTGAGAGGGTTAACTATTTCTTCTAAAGCAATAGGTACTACGTTCAATTTTTTGTGCAGTTTGTAGTAATTTGTGCATTTATTTTCCGCTGATGATGTGTAGAACATTTAGTTAGCATATTTGGTTGAGATTTGGAAAAAATATACAGGGTGATGCAAAATTCAGCTTTGTAGTACAGAAAGTATAAATTGGTTTTCAAAATGTGAAGAAAGTGCATATATTAACGAATGCCCTGTATGTACTTCTGAATGGTACAGTAACATATTCCTCTTTTATCATTCGTTAACCACAGTATGGTGTGTCAAAGCCACATATAATGGAATCGAATCTGTTTTATTTTGAAAAAAACTAAAAAACAGAAACAAACGTTATAAGAGGAATTTTAACGTTTCTTCAAGGGCAAAGGACCGTTATCGCAACAGAACAAAATGGAGGGGTTTCCTCTTCAATTTTAGCTTTATTTCGTCAAAATATGTAAATAAGTTTGGGAGATATGGCGAATAGTATGTAGTATATAGTAACAATGATTAACAATATAATATGTATGTAGAATGACATATGCTATATTGTTGAATAGTTGCCTAACAACATATATATACCAAATAGGAAAGTTTTTTAAAAAATTGAAGAAATTAGTGGTTGAAGCCATACATTTTCCAGTTACAACGAGTGTCACGTGGTCTCATCAGCCGTGAGAGGGTTAACTATTTCTTCTAAAGCAACAGGTACTACGTTCATTTTTTTGTGCAGTTTGTAGTAATTTGTGCATTTATTTTCCGCTGATGATGTGTAGAACATTTAGTTAGCATATTTGGTTGAGATTTGGAAAAAATATACAGGGTGATGCAAAATTCAGCTTTTTAGTACAGAAAGTATAAATTGGTTTTCAAAATGTAAAGAAAGTGCATATATTAACGAATGCCCTGTATGTACTTCTGAATGGCACAGTAACATATTCCTCTTTTATCATTCGCTAACCACAGTATGGTGTGTCAAAGCCACAAATAATGGAATCGAATCTGTTTTATTTTGAAAAAACTAAAAAACAGAAACAAACGTTAGAAGAAAAATTTTAACGTTTCTTCAAGGGCAAAGGACACTTATCGCAACCGTACAAAATGGATGGGTTTCCTCTTCAATTTGAGCTTTATTTCGTCAAAATATGTAAATAACTTTTGGAGATATGGCGAATAGTATGTAGTATATAATAACAATGGATAACAATATAATATATATGTAGAATGACATATGCTATATTGTTGAATAGTTGCCTAACAACATATATATACCAAATAGGAGAGTTTTTTTTAAAAAATTGAAGAAATTAGTGGTTGAAGCCATATATTTTCCAGTTACAACGAGTGTCACGTGGTCTCATCTGCCGTGAGAGGGTTAACTATTTCTTCTAAAGCAATAGGTACTACGTTCAATTTTTTGTGCAGTTTGTAGTAATTTGTGCATTTATTTTCCGCTGATGATGTGTAGAACATTTAGTTAGCATATTTGGTTGAGATTTGGAAAAAAATATACAGGGTGATGCAAAATTCAGCTTTGTAGTACAGAAAGTATAAATTGGTTTTCAAAATGTGAAGAAAGTGCATATATTAACGAATGCCCTGTATGTACTTCTGAATGGTACAGTAACATATTCCTCTTTTATCATTCGTTAACCACAGTATGGTGTGTCAAAGCCACATATAATGGAATCGAATCTGTTTTATTTTGAAAAAAACTAAAAAACAGAAACAAACGTTATAAGAGGAATTTTAACGTTTCTTCAAGGGCAAAGGACCGTTATCGCAACAGAACAAAATGGAGGGGTTTCCTCTTCAATTTTAGCTTTATTTCGTCAAAATATGTAAATAAGTTTGGGAGATATGGCGAATAGTATGTAGTATATAGTAACAATGATTAACAATATAATATGTATGTAGAATGACATATGCTATATTGTTGAATAGTTGCCTAACAACATATATATACCAAATAGGAAAGTTTTTTAAAAAATTGAAGAAATTAGTGGTTGAAGCCATACATTTTCCAGTTACAACGAGTGTCACGTGGTCTCATCAGCCGTGAGAGGGTTAACTATTTCTTCTAAAGCAACAGGTACTACGTTCATTTTTTTGTGCAGTTTGTAGTAATTTGTGCATTAGTTTCCCATGATGATGTGTACAACATTTAGTTAGCATATTTGGTTGAGATTTGGAAAAAATATACAGGGTGATGCAAAATTCAGCTCTTTAGTACAGAAAGTATAAATTGGTTTTCAAAATGTAAAGAAAGTGCATATATTAACGAATGCCCTGTATGTACTTCTGAATGGCACAGTAACATATTCCTCTTTTATCATTCGCTAACCACAGTATGGTGTGTCAAAGCCACATATAATGGAATCGAATCTGTTTTATTTTGAAAAAACTAAAAAACAGAAACAAACGTTAGAAGAAAAATTTTAACGTTTCTTCAAGGGCAAAGGACACTTATCGACACCGTACAAAATGGATGGGTTTCCTCTTCAATTTGAGCTTTATTTCGTCAAAATATGTAAATAACTTTTGGAGATATGGCGAATAGTATGTAGTATATAGTAACAATGGATAACAATATAATATATATGTAGAATGACATATGCTATATTGTTGAATAGTTGCCTAACAACATATGTATACCAAATAGGAGAGTTTTTTTTAAAAAATTGAAGAAATTAGTGGTTGAAGCCATATATTTTCCAGTTACAACGAGTGTCACGTGGTCTCATCTGCCTTGAGAGGGTTAACTATTTCTTCTAAAGCAATAGGTACTACGTTCAATTTTTTGTGCAGTTTGTAGTAATTTGTGCATTTATTTTCCGCTGATGATGTGTAGAACATTTAGTTAGCATATTTGGTTGAGATTTGGAAAAAATATACAGGGTGATGCAAAATTCAGCTTTGTAGTACAGAAAGTATAAATTGGTTTTCAAAATGTGAAGAAAGTGCATATATTAACGAATGCCCTGTATGTACTTCTGAATGGTACAGTAACATATTCCTCTTTTATCATTCGTTAACCACAGTATGGTGTGTCAAAGCCACATATAATGGAATCGAATCTGTTTTATTTTGAAAAAAACTAAAAAACAGAAACAAACGTTATAAGAGGAATTTTAACGTTTCTTCAAGGGCAAAGGACCGTTATCGCAACAGAACAAAATGGAGGGGTTTCCTCTTCAATTTTAGCTTTATTTCGTCAAAATATGTAAATAAGTTTGGGAGATATGGCGAATAGTATGTAGTATATAGTAACAATGATTAACAATATAATATGTATGTAGAATGACATATGCTATATTGTTGAATAGTTGCCTAACAACATATATATACCAAATAGGAAAGTTTTTTAAAAAATTGAAGAAATTAGTGGTTGAAGCCATACATTTTCCAGTTACAACGAGTGTCACGTGGTCTCATCAGCCGTGAGAGGGTTAACTATTTCTTCTAAAGCAACAGGTACTACGTTCATTTTTTGTGCAGTTTGTAGTAATTTGTGCATTTGTTTTCCGCTGATGATGTGTAGAACATTTAGTTAGCATATTTGGTTGAGATTTGGAAAAAATATACAGGGTGATGCAAAATTCAGCTTTGTAGTACAGAAAGTATAAATTGGTTTTCAAAATGTGAAGAAAGTGCATATATTAACGAATGCCCTGTATGTACTTCTGAATGGCACAGTAACATATTCCTCTTTTATCATTCGCTAACCACAGTATGGTGTGTCAAAGCCACATATAATGGAATCGAATCTGTTTTATTTTGAAAAAACTAAAAAACAGAAATAACGTTAGAAGAGGAATTTTAACGTTTCTTCAAGGGCAAAGGACACTTATCGCAACCGTACAAAATGGATGGGTTTCCTCTTCAATTTGAGCTTTATTTCGTCAAAATATGTAAATAACTTTTGGAGATATGGCGAATAGTATGTAGTATATAGTAACAATGGATAACAATATAATATATATGTAGAATGACATATGCTATATTGTTGAATAGTTGCCTAACAACATATATATACCAAATAGGAGAGTTTTTTTTAAAAAAATTGAAGAAATTAGTGGTTGAAGCCATATATTTTCCAGTTACAACGAGTGTCACGTGGTCTCATCTGCCGTGAGAGGGTTAACTATTTCTTCTAAAGCAATAGGTACTACGTTCAATTTTTTGTGCAGTTTGTAGTAATTTGTGCATTTATTTTCCGCTGATGATGTGTAGAACATTTAGTTAGCATATTTGGTTGAGATTTGGAAAAAAATATACAGGGTGATGCAAAATTCAGCTTTGTAGTACAGAAAGTATAAATTGGTTTTCAAAATGTGAAGAAAGTGCATATATTAACGAATGCCCTGTATGTACTTCTGAATGGTACAGTAACATATTCCTCTTTTATCATTCGTTAACCACAGTATGGTGTGTCAAAGCCACATATAATGGAATCGAATCTGTTTTATTTTGAAAAAAACTAAAAAAACAGAAACAAACGTTATAAGAGGAATTTTAACGTTTCTTCAAGGGCAAAGGACCGTTATCGCAACAGAACAAAATGGAGGGGATTCCTCTTCAATTTTAGCTTTATTTCGTCAAAATATGTAAATAAGTTTGGGAGATATGGCGAATAGTATGTAGTATATAGTAACAATGATTAACAATATAATATGTATGTAGAATGACATATGCTATATTGTTGAATAGTTGCCTAACAACATATATATACCAAATAGGAAAGTTTTTTAAAAAATTGAAGAAATTAGTGGTTGAAGCCATACATTTTCCAGTTACAACGAGTGTCACGTGGTCTCATCAGCCGTGAGAGGGTTAACTATTTCTTCTAAAGCAACAGGTACTACGTTCATTTTTTTGTGCAGTTTGTAGTAATTTGTGCATTTATTTTCCGCTGATGATGTGTAGAACATTTAGTTAGCATATTTGGTTGAGATTTGGAAAAAATATACAGGGTGATGCAAAATTCAGCTTTTTAGTACAGAAAGTATAAATTGGTTTTCAAAATGTAAAGAAAGTGCATATATTAACGAATGCCCTGTATGTACTTCTGAATGGCACAGTAACATATTCCTCTTTTATCATTCGCTAACCACAGTATGGTGTGTCAAAGCCACATATAATGGAATCGAATCTGTTTTATTTTGAAAAAACTAAAAAACAGAAACAAACGTTAGAAGAAAAATTTTAACGTTTCTTCAAGGGCAAAGGACACTTATCGCAACCGTACAAAATGGATGGGTTTCCTCTTCAATTTGAGCTTTATTTCGTCAAAATATGTAAATAACTTTTGGAGATATGGCGAATAGTATGTAGTATATAGTAACAATGGATAACAATATAATATATATGTAGAATGACATATGCTATATTGTTGAATAGTTGCCTAACAACATATATATACCAAATAGGAGAGTTTTTTTTAAAAAATTGAAGAAATTAGTGGTTGAAGCCATATATTTTCCAGTTACAACGAGTGTCACGTGGTCTCATCTGCCGTGAGAGGGTTAACTATTTCTTCTAAAGCAATAGGTACTACGTTCAATTTTTTGTGCAGTTTGTAGTAATTTGTGCATTTATTTTCCGCTGATGATGTGTAGAACATTTAGTTAGCATATTTGGTTGAGATTTGGAAAAAATATACAGGGTGATGCAAAATTCAGCTTTGTAGTACAGAAAGTATAAATTGGTTTTCAAAATGTGAAGAAAGTGCATATATTAACGAATGCCCTGTATGTACTTCTGAATGGTACAGTAACATATTCCTCTTTTATCATTCGTTAACCACAGTATGGTGTGTCAAAGCCACATATAATGGAATCGAATCTGTTTTATTTTGAAAAAAAACTAAAAAACAGAAACAAACGTTATAAGAGGAATTTTAACGTTTCTTCAAGGGCAAAGGACCGTTATCGCAACAGAACAAAATGGAGGGGTTTCCTCTTCAATTTTAGCTTTATTTCGTCAAAATATGTAAATAAGTTTGGGAGATATGGCGAATAGTATGTAGTATATAGTAACAATGATTAACAATATAATATGTATGTAGAATGACATATGCTATATTGTTGAATAGTTGCCTAACAACATATATATACCAAATAGGAAAGTTTTTTAAAAAATTGAAGAAATTAGTGGTTGAAGCCATACATTTTCCAGTTACAACGAGTGTCACGTGGTCTCATCAGCCGTGAGAGGGTTAACTATTTCTTCTTAAGCAACAGGTACTACGTTCATTTTTTGTGCAGTTTGTAGTAATTTGTGCATTTGTTTTCCGCTGATGATCTGTAGAACATTTAGTTAGCATATTTGGTTGAGATTTGGAAAAAATATACAGGGTGATGCAAAATTCAGCTTTGTAGTACAGAAAGTATAAATTGGTTTTCAAAATGTGAAGAAAGTGCATATATTAACGAATGCCCTGTATGTACTTCTGAATGGCACAGTAACATATTCCTCTTTTATCATTCGCTAACCACAGTATGGTGTGTCAAAGCCACATATAATGGAATCGAATCTGTTTTATTTTGAAAAAACTAAAAAACAGAAATAACGTTAGAAGAGGAATTTTAACGTTTCTTCAAGGGCAAAGGACACTTATCGCAACCGTACAAAATGGATGGGTTTCCTCTTCAATTTGAGCTTTATTTCGTCAAAATATGTAAATAACTTTTGGAGATATGGCGAATAGTATGTAGTATATAGTAACAATGGATAACAATATAATATATATGTAGAATGACATATGCTATATTGTTGAATAGTTGCCTAACAACATATATATACCAAATAGGAAAGTTTTTTAAAAAAAAATTGAAGAAATTAGTGGTTGAAGCCATATATTTTCCAGTTACAACGAGTGTCACGTGGTCTCATCTGCCGTGAGAGGGTTAACTATTTCTTCTAAAGCAATAGGTACTACGTTCAATTTTTTGTGCAGTTTGTAGTAATTTGTGCATTTATTTTCCGCTGATGATGTGTAGAACATTTAGTTAGCATATTTGGTTGAGATTTGGAAAAAAATATACAGGGTGATGCAAAATTCAGCTTTGTAGTACAGAAAGTATAAATTGGTTTTCAAAATGTGAAGAAAGTGCATATATTATTTAATGCCCTGTACGTACTTCTGAATGGTACAGTAACATATTCCTCTTTTATCATTCGTTAACCACAGTATGGTGTGTCAAAGCCACATATAATGGAATCGAATCTGTTTTATTTTGAAAAAAACTAAAAAACAGAAACAAACGTTATAAGAGGAATTTTAACGTTTCTTCAAGGGCAAAGGACCGTTATCGCAACAGAACAAAATGGAGGGGTTTCCTCTTCAATTTTAGCTTTATTTCGTCAAAATATGTAAATAAGTTTGGGAGATATGGCGAATAGTATGTAGTATATAGTAACAATGATTAACAATATAATATGTATGTAGAATGACATATGCTATATTGTTGAATAGTTGCCTAACAACATATATATACCAAATAGGAAAGTTTTTTAAAAAATTGAAGAAATTAGTGGTTGAAGCCATACATTTTCCAGTTACAACGAGTGTCACGTGGTCTCATCAGCCGTGAGAGGGTTAACTATTTCTTCTAAAGCAACAGGTACTACGTTCATTTTTTTGTGCAGTTTGTAGTAATTTGTGCATTTATTTTCCGCTGATGATGTGTAGAACATTTAGTTAGCATATTTGGTTGAGATTTGGAAAAAATATACAGGGTGATGCAAAATTCAGCTTTTTAGTACAGAAAGTATAAATTGGTTTTCAAAATGTAAAGAAAGTGCATATATTAACGAATGCCCTGTATGTACTTCTGAATGGCACAGTAACATATTCCTCTTTTATCATTCGCTAACCACAGTATGGTGTGTCAAAGCCACAAATAATGGAATCGAATCTGTTTTATTTTGAAAAAACTAAAAAACAGAAACAAACGTTAGAAGAAAAATTTTAACGTTTCTTCAAGGGCAAAGGACACTTATCGCAACCGTACAAAATGGATGGGTTTCCTCTTCAATTTGAGCTTTATTTCGTCAAAATATGTAAATAACTTTTGGAGATATGGCGAATAGTATGTAGTATATAGTAACAATGGATAACAATATAATATATATGTAGAATGACATATGCTATATTGTTGAATAGTTGCCTAACAACATATATATACCAAATAGGAGAGTTTTTTTTAAAAAATTGAAGAAATTAGTGGTTGAAGCCATATATTTTCCAGTTACAACGAGTGTCACGTGGTCTCATCTGCCGTGAGAGGGTTAACTATTTCTTCTAAAGCAATAGGTACTACGTTCAATTTTTTGTGCAGTTTGTAGTAATTTGTGCATTTATTTTCCGCTGATGATGTGTAGAACATTTAGTTAGCATATTTGGTTGAGATTTGGAAAAAAATATACAGGGTGATGCAAAATTCAGCTTTGTAGTACAGAAAGTATAAATTGGTTTTCAAAATGTGAAGAAAGTGCATATATTAACGAATGCCCTGTATGTACTTCTGAATGGTACAGTAACATATTCCTCTTTTATCATTCGTTAACCACAGTATGGTGTGTCAAAGCCACATATAATGGAATCGAATCTGTTTTATTTTGAAAAAAACTAAAAAACAGAAACAAACGTTATAAGAGGAATTTTAACGTTTCTTCAAGGGCAAAGGACCGTTATCGCAACAGAACAAAATGGAGGGGTTTCCTCTTCAATTTTAGCTTTATTTCGTCAAAATATGTAAATAAGTTTGGGAGATATGGCGAATAGTATGTAGTATATAGTAACAATGATTAACAATATAATATGTATGTAGAATGACATATGCTATATTGTTGAATAGTTGCCTAACAACATATATATACCAAATAGGAAAGTTTTTTAAAAAATTGAAGAAATTAGTGGTTGAAGCCATACATTTTCCAGTTACAACGAGTGTCACGTGGTCTCATCAGCCGTGAGAGGGTTAACTATTTCTTCTAAAGCAACAGGTACTACGTTCATTTTTTTGTGCAGTTTGTAGTAATTTGTGCATTAGTTTCCCATGATGATGTGTACAACATTTAGTTAGCATATTTGGTTGAGATTTGGAAAAAATATACAGGGTGATGCAAAATTCAGCTCTTTAGTACAGAAAGTATAAATTGGTTTTCAAAATGTAAAGAAAGTGCATATATTAACGAATGCCCTGTATGTACTTCTGAATGGCACAGTAACATATTCCTCTTTTATCATTCGCTAACCACAGTATGGTGTGTCAAAGCCACATATAATGGAATCGAATCTGTTTTATTTTGAAAAAACTAAAAAACAGAAACAAACGTTAGAAGAAAAATTTTAACGTTTCTTCAAGGGCAAAGGACACTTATCGACACCGTACAAAATGGATGGGTTTCCTCTTCAATTTGAGCTTTATTTCGTCAAAATATGTAAATAACTTTTGGAGATATGGCGAATAGTATGTAGTATATAGTAACAATGGATAACAATATAATATATATGTAGAATGACATATGCTATATTGTTGAATAGTTGCCTAACAACATATGTATACCAAATAGGAGAGTTTTTTTTAAAAAAATTGAAGAAATTAGTGGTTGAAGCCATATATTTTCCAGTTACAACGAGTGTCACGTGGTCTCATCTGCCGTGAGAGGGTTAACTATTTCTTCTAAAGCAATAGGTACTACGTTCAATTTTTTGTGCAGTTTGTAGTAATTTGTGCATTTATTTTCCGCTGATGATGTGTAGAACATTTAGTTAGCATATTTGGTTGAGATTTGGAAAAAATATACAGGGTGATGCAAAATTCAGCTTTGTAGTACAGAAAGTATAAATTGGTTTTCAAAATGTGAAGAAAGTGCATATATTAACGAATGCCCTGTATGTACTTCTGAATGGTACAGTAACATATTCCTCTTTTATCATTCGTTAACCACAGTATGGTGTGTCAAAGCCACATATAATGGAATCGAATCTGTTTTATTTTGAAAAAAACTAAAAAACAGAAACAAACGTTATAAGAGGAATTTTAACGTTTCTTCAAGGGCAAAGGACCGTTATCGCAACAGAACAAAATGGAGGGGTTTCCTCTTCAATTTTAGCTTTATTTCGTCAAAATATGTAAATAAGTTTGGGAGATATGGCGAATAGTATGTAGTATATAGTAACAATGATTAACAATATAATATGTATGTAGAATGACATATGCTATATTGTTGAATAGTTGCCTAACAACATATATATACCAAATAGGAAAGTTTTTTAAAAAATTGAAGAAATTAGTGGTTGAAGCCATACATTTTCCAGTTACAACGAGTGTCACGTGGTCTCATCAGCCGTGAGAGGGTTAACTATTTCTTCTAAAGCAACAGGTACTACGTTCATTTTTTTGTGCAGTTTGTAGTAATTTGTGCATTAGTTTCCCATGATGATGTGTACAACATTTAGTTAGCATATTTGGTTGAGATTTGGAAAAAATATACAGGGTGATGCAAAATTCAGCTCTTTAGTACAGAAAGTATAAATTGGTTTTCAAAATGTAAAGAAAGTGCATATATTAACGAATGCCCTGTATGTACTTCTGAATGGCACAGTAACATATTCCTCTTTTATCATTCGCTAACCACAGTATGGTGTGTCAAAGCCACATATAATGGAATCGAATCTGTTTTATTTTGAAAAAACTAAAAAACAGAAACAAACGTTAGAAGAAAAATTTTAACGTTTCTTCAAGGGCAAAGGACACTTATCGACACCGTACAAAATGGATGGGTTTCCTCTTCAATTTGAGCTTTATTTCGTCAAAATATGTAAATAACTTTTGGAGATATGGCGAATAGTATGTAGTATATAGTAACAATGGATAACAATATAATATATATGTAGAATGACATATGCTATATTGTTGAATAGTTGCCTAACAACATATGTATACCAAATAGGAGAGTTTTTTTTAAAAAATTGAAGAAATTAGTGGTTGAAGCCATATATTTTCCAGTTACAACGAGTGTCACGTGGTCTCATCTGCCGTGAGAGGGTTAACTATTTCTTCTAAAGCAATAGGTACTACGTTCAATTTTTTGTGCAGTTTGTAGTAATTTGTGCATTTATTTTCCGCTGATGATGTGTAGAACATTTAGTTAGCATATTTGGTTGAGATTTGGAAAAAATATACAGGGTGATGCAAAATTCAGCTTTGTAGTACAGAAAGTATAAATTGGTTTTCAAAATGTGAAGAAAGTGCATATATTAACGAATGCCCTGTATGTACTTCTGAATGGTACAGTAACATATTCCTCTTTTATCATTCGTTAACCACAGTATGGTGTGTCAAAGCCACATATAATGGAATCGAATCTGTTTTATTTTGAAAAAAACTAAAAAACAGAAACAAACGTTATAAGAGGAATTTTAACGTTTCTTCAAGGGCAAAGGACCGTTATCGCAACAGAACAAAATGGAGGGGTTTCCTCTTCAATTTTAGCTTTATTTCGTCAAAATATGTAAATAAGTTTGGGAGATATGGCGAATAGTATGTAGTATATAGTAACAATGATTAACAATATAATATGTATGTAGAATGACATATGCTATATTGTTGAATAGTTGCCTAACAACATATATATACCAAATAGGAAAGTTTTTTAAAAAATTGAAGAAATTAGTGGTTGAAGCCATACATTTTCCAGTTACAACGAGTGTCACGTGGTCTCATCAGCCGTGAGAGGGTTAACTATTTCTTCTAAAGCAACAGGTACTACGTTCATTTTTTGTGCAGTTTGTAGTAATTTGTGCATTTGTTTTCCGCTGATGATGTGTAGAACATTTAGTTAGCATATTTGGTTGAGATTTGGAAAAAATATACAGGGTGATGCAAAATTCAGCTTTGTAGTACAGAAAGTATAAATTGGTTTTCAAAATGTGAAGAAAGTGCATATATTAACGAATGCCCTGTATGTACTTCTGAATGGCACAGTAACATATTCCTCTTTTATCATTCGCTAACCACAGTATGGTGTGTCAAAGCCACATATAATGGAATCGAATCTGTTTTATTTTGAAAAAACTAAAAAACAGAAATAACGTTAGAAGAGGAATTTTAACGTTTCTTCAAGGGCAAAGGACACTTATCGCAACCGTACAAAATGGATGGGTTTCCTCTTCAATTTGAGCTTTATTTCGTCAAAATATGTAAATATCTTTTGGAGATATGGCGAATAGTATGTAGTATATAGTAACAATGGATAACAATATAATATATATGTAGAATGACATATGCTATATTGTTGAATAGTTGCCTAACAACATATATATACCAAATAGGAAAGTTTTTTTAAAAAAAATTGAAGAAATTAGTGGTTGAAGCCATATATTTTCCAGTTACAACGAGTGTCACGTGGTCTCATCTGCCGTGAGAGGGTTAACTATTTCTTCTAAAGCAATAGGTACTACGTTCAATTTTTTGTGCAGTTTGTAGTAATTTGTGCATTTATTTTCCGCTGATGATGTGTAGAACATTTAGTTAGCATATTTGGTTGAGATTTGGAAAAAAATATACAGGGTGATGCAAAATTCAGCTTTGTAGTACAGAAAGTATAAATTGGTTTTCAAAATGTGAAGAAAGTGCATATATTAACGAATGCCCTGTATGTACTTCTGAATGGTACAGTAACATATTCCTCTTTTATCATTCGTTAACCACAGTATGGTGTGTCAAAGCCACATATAATGGAATCGAATCTGTTTTATTTTGAAAAAAACTAAAAAACAGAAACAAACGTTATAAGAGGAATTTTAACGTTTCTTCAAGGGCAAAGGACCGTTATCGCAACAGAACAAAATGGAGGGGTTTCCTCTTCAATTTTAGCTTTATTTCGTCAAAATATGTAAATAAGTTTGGGAGATATGGCGAATAGTATGTAGTATATAGTAACAATGATTAACAATATAATATGTATGTAGAATGACATATGCTATATTGTTGAATAGTTGCCTAACAACATATATATACCAAATAGGAAAGTTTTTTAAAAAATTGAAGAAATTAGTGGTTGAAGCCATACATTTTCCAGTTACAACGAGTGTCACGTGGTCTCATCAGCCGTGAGAGGGTTAACTATTTCTTCTAAAGCAACAGGTACTACGTTCATTTTTTTGTGCAGTTTGTAGTAATTTGTGCATTTATTTTCCGCTGATGATGTGTAGAACATTTAGTTAGCATATTTGGTTGAGATTTGGAAAAAATATACAGGGTGATGCAAAATTCAGCTTTTTAGTACAGAAAGTATAAATTGGTTTTCAAAATGTAAAGAAAGTGCATATATTAACGAATGCCCTGTATGTACTTCTGAATGGCACAGTAACATATTCCTCTTTTATCATTCGCTAACCACAGTATGGTGTGTCAAAGCCACATATAATGGAATCGAATCTGTTTTATTTTGAAAAAACTAAAAAACAGAAACAAACGTTAGAAGAAAAATTTTAACGTTTCTTCAAGGGCAAAGGACACTTATCGCAACCGTACAAAATGGATGGGTTTCCTCTTCAATTTGAGCTTTATTTCGTCAAAATATGTAAATAACTTTTGGAGATATGGCGAATAGTATGTAGTATATAGTAACAATGGATAACAATATAATATATATGTAGAATGACATATGCTATATTGTTGAATAGTTGCCTAACAACATATATATACCAAATAGGAGAGTTTTTTTTAAAAAATTGAAGAAATTAGTGGTTGAAGCCATATATTTTCCAGTTACAACGAGTGTCACGTGGTCTCATCTGCCGTGAGAGGGTTAACTATTTCTTCTAAAGCAATAGGTACTACGTTCAATTTTTTGTGCAGTTTGTAGTAATTTGTGCATTTATTTTCCGCTGATGATGTGTAGAACATTTAGTTAGCATATTTGGTTGAGATTTGGAAAAAATATACAGGGTGATGCAAAATTCAGCTTTGTAGTACAGAAAGTATAAATTGGTTTTCAAAATGTGAAGAAAGTGCATATATTAACGAATGCCCTGTATGTACTTCTGAATGGTACAGTAACATATTCCTCTTTTATCATTCGTTAACCACAGTATGGTGTGTCAAAGCCACATATAATGGAATCGAATCTGTTTTATTTTGAAAAAAAACTAAAAAACAGAAACAAACGTTATAAGAGGAATTTTAACGTTTCTTCAAGGGCAAAGGACCGTTATCGCAACAGAACAAAATGGAGGGGTTTCCTCTTCAATTTTAGCTTTATTTCGTCAAAATATGTAAATAAGTTTGGGAGATATGGCGAATAGTATGTAGTATATAGTAACAATGATTAACAATATAATATGTATGTAGAATGACATATGCTATATTGTTGAATAGTTGCCTAACAACATATATATACCAAATAGGAAAGTTTTTTAAAAAATTGAAGAAATTAGTGGTTGAAGCCATACATTTTCCAGTTACAACGAGTGTCACGTGGTCTCATCAGCCGTGAGAGGGTTAACTATTTCTTCTAAAGCAACAGGTACTACGTTCATTTTTTGTGCAGTTTGTAGTAATTTGTGCATTTGTTTTCCGCTGATGATGTGTAGAACATTTAGTTAGCATATTTGGTTGAGATTTGGAAAAAATATACAGGGTGATGCAAAATTCAGCTTTGTAGTACAGAAAGTATAAATTGGTTTTCAAAATGTGAAGAAAGTGCATATATTAACGAATGCCCTGTATGTACTTCTGAATGGCACAGTAACATATTCCTCTTTTATCATTCGCTAACCACAGTATGGTGTGTCAAAGCCACATATAATGGAATCGAATCTGTTTTATTTTGAAAAAACTAAAAAACAGAAATAACGTTAGAAGAGGAATTTTAACGTTTCTTCAAGGGCAAAGGACACTTATCGCAACCGTACAAAATGGATGGGTTTCCTCTTCAATTTGAGCTTTATTTCGTCAAAATATGTAAATAACTTTTGGAGATATGGCGAATAGTATGTAGTATATAGTAACAATGGATAACAATATAATATATATGTAGAATGACATATGCTATATTGTTGAATAGTTGCCTAACAACATATATATACCAAATAGGAGAGTTTTTTTTAAAAAATTGAAGAAATTAGTGGTTGAAGCCATATATTTTCCAGTTACAACGAGTGTCACGTGGTCTCATCTGCCGTGAGAGGGTTAACTATTTCTTCTAAAGCAATAGGTACTACGTTCAATTTTTTGTGCAGTTTGTAGTAATTTGTGCATTTATTTTCCGCTGATGATGTGTAGAACATTTAGTTAGCATATTTGGTTGAGATTTGGAAAAAATATACAGGGTGATGCAAAATTCAGCTTTGTAGTACAGAAAGTATAAATTGGTTTTCAAAATGTGAAGAAAGTGCATATATTAACGAATGCCCTGTATGTACTTCTGAATGGTTCAGTAACATATTCCTCTTTTATCATTCGTTAACCACAGTATGGTGTGTCAAAGCCACATATAATGGAATCGAATCTGTTTTATTTTGAAAAAAACTAAAAAACAGAAACAAACGTTATAAGAGGAATTTTAACGTTTCTTCAAGGGCAAAGGACCGTTATCGCAACAGAACAAAATGGAGGGGTTTCCTCTTCAATTTTAGCTTTATTTCGTCAAAATATGTAAATAAGTTTGGGAGATATGGCGAATAGTATGTAGTATATAGTAACAATGATTAACAATATAATATGTATGTAGAATGACATATGCTATATTGTTGAATAGTTGCCTAACAACATATATATACCAAATAGGAAAGTTTTTTAAAAAATTGAAGAAATTAGTGGTTGAAGCCATACATTTTCCAGTTACAACGAGTGTCACGTGGTCTCATCAGCCGTGAGAGGGTTAACTATTTCTTCTAAAGCAACAGGTACTACGTTCATTTTTTGTGCAGTTTGTAGTAATTTGTGCATTTGTTTTCCGCTGATGATGTGTAGAACATTTAGTTAGCATATTTGGTTGAGATTTGGAAAAAATATACAGGGTGATGCAAAATTCAGCTTTGTAGTACAGAAAGTATAAATTGGTTTTCAAAATGTGAAGAAAGTGCATATATTAACGAATGCCCTGTATGTACTTCTGAATGGCACAGTAACATATTCCTCTTTTATCATTCGCTAACCACAGTATGGTGTGTCAAAGCCACATATAATGGAATCGAATCTGTTTTATTTTGAAAAAACTAAAAAACAGAAATAACGTTAGAAGAGGAATTTTAACGTTTCTTCAAGGGCAAAGGACACTTATCGCAACCGTACAAAATGGATGGGTTTCCTCTTCAATTTGAGCTTTATTTCGTCAAAATATGTAAATAACTTTTGGAGATATGGCGAATAGTATGTAGTATATAGTAACAATGGATAACAATATAATATATATGTAGAATGACATATGCTATATTGTTGAATAGTTGCCTAACAACATATATATACCAAATAGGAGAGTTTTTTAAAAAAAAAATTGAAGAAATTAGTGGTTGAAGCCATATATTTTCCAGTTACAACGAGTGTCACGTGGTCTCATCTGCCGTGAGAGGGTTAACTATTTCTTCTAAAGCAATAGGTACTACGTTCAATTTTTTGTGCAGTTTGTAGTAATTTGTGCATTTATTTTCCGCTGATGATGTGTAGAACATTTAGTTAGCATATTTGGTTGAGATTTGGAAAAAAATATACAGGGTGATGCAAAATTCAGCTTTGTAGTACAGAAAGTATAAATTGGTTTTCAAAATGTGAAGAAAGTGCATATATTATTTAATGCCCTGTACGTACTTCTGAATGGTACAGTAACATATTCCTCTTTTATCATTCGTTAACCACAGTATGGTGTGTCAAAGCCACATATAATGGAATCGAATCTGTTTTATTTTGAAAAAAACTAAAAAACAGAAACAAACGTTATAAGAGGAATTTTAACGTTTCTTCAAGGGCAAAGGACCGTTATCGCAACAGAACAAAATGGAGGGGTTTCCTCTTCAATTTTAGCTTTATTTCGTCAAAATATGTAAATAAGTTTGGGAGATATGGCGAATAGTATGTAGTATATAGTAACAATGATTAACAATATAATATGTATGTAGAATGACATATGCTATATTGTTGAATAGTTGCCTAACAACATATATATACCAAATAGGAAAGTTTTTTAAAAAATTGAAGAAATTAGTGGTTGAAGCCATACATTTTCCAGTTACAACGAGTGTCACGTGGTCTCATCAGCCGTGAGAGGGTTAACTATTTCTTCTAAAGCAACAGGTACTACGTTCATTTTTTTGTGCAGTTTGTAGTAATTTGTGCATTTATTTTCCGCTGATGATGTGTAGAACATTTAGTTAGCATATTTGGTTGAGATTTGGAAAAAATATACAGGGTGATGCAAAATTCAGCTTTTTAGTACAGAAAGTATAAATTGGTTTTCAAAATGTAAAGAAAGTGCATATATTAACGAATGCCCTGTATGTACTTCTGAATGGCACAGTAACATATTCCTCTTTTATCATTCGCTAACCACAGTATGGTGTGTCAAAGCCACATATAATGGAATCGAATCTGTTTTATTTTGAAAAAACTAAAAAACAGAAACAAACGTTAGAAGAAAAATTTTAACGTTTCTTCAAGGGCAAAGGACACTTATCGCAACCGTACAAAATGGATGGGTTTCCTCTTCAATTTGAGCTTTATTTCGTCAAAATATGTAAATAACTTTTGGAGATATGGCGAATAGTATGTAGTATATAGTAACAATGGATAACAATATAATATATATGTAGAATGACATATGCTATATTGTTGAATAGTTGCCTAACAACATATATATACCAAATAGGAGAGTTTTTTTAAAAAAATTGAAGAAATTAGTGGTTGAAGCCATATATTTTCCAGTTACAACGAGTGTCACGTGGTCTCATCTGCCGTGAGAGGGTTAACTATTTCTTCTAAAGCAATAGGTACTACGTTCAATTTTTTGTGCAGTTTGTAGTAATTTGTGCATTTATTTTCCGCTGATGATGTGTAGAACATTTAGTTAGCATATTTGGTTGAGATTTGGAAAAAATATACAGGGTGATGCAAAATTCAGCTTTGTAGTACAGAAAGTATAAATTGGTTTTCAAAATGTGAAGAAAGTGCATATATTAACGAATGCCCTGTATGTACTTCTGAATGGTACAGTAACATATTCCTCTTTTATCATTCGTTAACCACAGTATGGTGTGTCAAAGCCACATATAATGGAATCGAATCTGTTTTATTTTGAAAAAAACTAAAAAACAGAAACAAACGTTATAAGAGGAATTTTAACGTTTCTTCAAGGGCAAAGGACCGTTATCGCAACAGAACAAAATGGAGGGGTTTCCTCTTCAATTTTAGCTTTATTTCGTCAAAATATGTAAATAAGTTTGGGAGATATGGCGAATAGTATGTAGTATATAGTAACAATGATTAACAATATAATATGTATGTAGAATGACATATGCTATATTGTTGAATAGTTGCCTAACAACATATATATACCAAATAGGAAAGTTTTTTAAAAAATTGAAGAAATTAGTGGTTGAAGCCATACATTTTCCAGTTACAACGAGTGTCACGTGGTCTCATCAGCCGTGAGAGGGTTAACTATTTCTTCTAAAGCAACAGGTACTACGTTCATTTTTTTGTGCAGTTTGTAGTAATTTGTGCATTTGTTTTCCGCTGATGATGTGTAGAACATTTAGTTAGCATATTTGGTTGAGATTTGGAAAAAATATACAGGGTGATGCAAAATTCAGCTTTGTAGTACAGAAAGTATAAATTGGTTTTCAAAATGTGAAGAAAGTGCATATATTAACGAATGCCCTGTATGTACTTCTGAATGGCACAGTAACATATTCCTCTTTTATCATTCGCTAACCACAGTATGGTGTGTCAAAGCCACATATAATGGAATCGAATCTGTTTTATTTTGAAAAAACTAAAAAAGAGAAACAAACGTTAGAAGAGGAATTTTAACGTTTCTTCAAGGGCAAAGGACACTTATCGCAACCGTACAAAATGGATGGGTTTCCTCTTCAATTTGAGCTTTATTTCGTCAAAATATGTAAATAACTTTTGGAGATATGGCGAATAGTATGTAGTATATAGTAACAATGGATAACAATATAATATATATGTAGAATGACATATGCTATATTGTTGAATAGTTGCCTAACAACATATATATACCAAATAGGAAAGTTTTTTAAAAAAAAAATTGAAGAAATTAGTGGTTGAAGCCATATATTTTCCAGTTACAACGAGTGTCACGTGGTCTCATCTGCCGTGAGAGGGTTAACTATTTCTTCTAAAGCAATAGGTACTACGTTCAATTTTTTGTGCAGTTTGTAGTAATTTGTGCATTTATTTTCCGCTGATGATGTGTAGAACATTTAGTTAGCATATTTGGTTGAGATTTGGAAAAAAATATACAGGGTGATGCAAAATTCAGCTTTGTAGTACAGAAAGTATAAATTGGTTTTCAAAATGTGAAGAAAGTGCATATATTATTTAATGCCCTGTACGTACTTCTGAATGGTACAGTAACATATTCCTCTTTTATCATTCGTTAACCACAGTATGGTGTGTCAAAGCCACATATAATGGAATCGAATCCGTTTTATTTTGAAAAAAACTAAAAAACAGAAACAAACGTTATAAGAGGAATTTTAACGTTTCTTCAAGGGCAAAGGACCGTTATCGCAACAGAACAAAATGGAGGGGTTTCCTCTTCAATTTTAGCTTTATTTCGTCAAAATATGTAAATAAGTTTGGGAGATATGGCGAATAGTATGTAGTATATAGTAACAATGATTAACAATATAATATGTATGTAGAATGACATATGCTATATTGTTGAATAGTTGCCTAACAACATATATATACCAAATAGGAAAGTTTTTTAAAAAATTGAAGAAATTAGTGGTTGAAGCCATACATTTTCCAGTTACAACGAGTGTCACGTGGTCTCATCAGCCGTGAGAGGGTTAACTATTTCTTCTAAAGCAACAGGTACTACGTTCATTTTTTTGTGCAGTTTGTAGTAATTTGTGCATTTATTTTCCGCTGATGATGTGTAGAACATTTAGTTAGCATATTTGGTTGAGATTTGGAAAAAATATACAGGGTGATGCAAAATTCAGCTTTTTAGTACAGAAAGTATAAATTGGTTTTCAAAATGTAAAGAAAGTGCATATATTAACGAATGCCCTGTATGTACTTCTGAATGGCACAGTAACATATTCCTCTTTTATCATTCGCTAACCACAGTATGGTGTGTCAAAGCCACAAATAATGGAATCGAATCTGTTTTATTTTGAAAAAACTAAAAAACAGAAACAAACGTTAGAAGAAAAATTTTAACGTTTCTTCAAGGGCAAAGGACACTTATCGCAACCGTACAAAATGGATGGGTTTCCTCTTCAATTTGAGCTTTATTTCGTCAAAATATGTAAATAACTTTTGGAGATATGGCGAATAGTATGTAGTATATAGTAACAATGGATAACAATATAATATATATGTAGAATGACATATGCTATATTGTTGAATAGTTGCCTAACAACATATATATACCAAATAGGAGAGTTTTTTTTAAAAAAATTGAAGAAATTAGTGGTTGAAGCCATATATTTTCCAGTTACAACGAGTGTCACGTGGTCTCATCTGCCGTGAGAGGGTTAACTATTTCTTCTAAAGCAATAGGTACTACGTTCAATTTTTTGTGCAGTTTGTAGTAATTTGTGCATTTATTTTCCGCTGATGATGTGTAGAACATTTAGTTAGCATATTTGGTTGAGATTTGGAAAAAAATATACAGGGTGATGCAAAATTCAGCTTTGTAGTACAGAAAGTATAAATTGGTTTTCAAAATGTGAAGAAAGTGCATATATTAACGAATGCCCTGTATGTACTTCTGAATGGTACAGTAACATATTCCTCTTTTATCATTCGTTAACCACAGTATGGTGTGTCAAAGCCACATATAATGGAATCGAATCTGTTTTATTTTGAAAAAAACTAAAAAACAGAAACAAACGTTATAAGAGGAATTTTAACGTTTCTTCAAGGGCAAAGGACCGTTATCGCAACAGAACAAAATGGAGGGTTTTCCTCTTCAATTTTAGCTTTATTTCGTCAAAATATGTAAATAAGTTTGGGAGATATGGCGAATAGTATGTAGTATATAGTAACAATGATTAACAATATAATATGTATGTAGAATGACATATGCTATATTGTTGAATAGTTGCCTAACAACATATATATACCAAATAGGAAAGTTTTTTAAAAAATTGAAGAAATTAGTGGTTGAAGCCATACATTTTCCAGTTACAACGAGTGTCACGTGGTCTCATCAGCCGTGAGAGGGTTAACTATTTCTTCTAAAGCAACAGGTACTACGTTCATTTTTTTGTGCAGTTTGTAGTAATTTGTGCATTTATTTTCCGCTGATGATGTGTAGAACATTTAGTTAGCATATTTGGTTGAGATTTGGAAAAAATATACAGGGTGATGCAAAATTCAGCTTTTTAGTACAGAAAGTATAAATTGGTTTTCAAAATGTAAAGAAAGTGCATATATTAACGAATGCCCTGTATGTACTTCTAAATGGCACAGTAACATATTCCTCTTTTATCATTCGCTAACCACAGTATGGTGTGTCAAAGCCACATATAATGGAATCGAATCTGTTTTATTTTGAAAAAACTAAAAAACAGAAACAAACGTTAGAAGAAAAATTTTAACGTTTCTTCAAGGGCAAAGGACACTTATCGCAACCGTACAAAATGGATGGGTTTCCTCTTCAATTTGAGCTTTATTTCGTCAAAATATGTAAATAACTTTTGGAGATATGGCGAATAGTATGTAGTATATAGTAACAATGGATAACAATATAATATATATGTAGAATGACATATGCTATATTGTTGAATAGTTGCCTTACAACATATATATACCAAATAGGAGAGTTTTTTTTAAAAAATTGAAGAAATTAGTGGTTGAAGCCATATATTTTCCAGTTACAACGAGTGTCACGTGGTCTCATCTGCCGTGAGAGGGTTAACTATTTCTTCTAAAGCAATAGGTACTACGTTCAATTTTTTGTGCAGTTTGTAGTAATTTGTGCATTTATTTTCCGCTGATGATGTGTAGAACATTTAGTTAGCATATTTGGTTGAGATTTGGAAAAAATATACAGGGTGATGCAAAATTCAACTTTGTAGTACAGAAAGTATAAATTGGTTTTCAAAATGTGAAGAAAGTGCATATATTAACGAATGCCCTGTATGTACTTCTGAATGGTACAGTAACATATTCCTCTTTTATCATTCGTTAACCACAGTATGGTGTGTCAAAGCCACATATAATGGAATCGAATCTGTTTTAATTTGAAAAAAACTAAAAAACAGAAACAAACGTTATAAGAGGAATTTTAACGTTTCTTCAAGGGCAAAGGACCGTTATCGCAACAGAACAAAATGGAGGGGTTTCCTCTTCAATTTTAGCTTTATTTCGTCAAAATATGTAAATAAGTTTGGGAGATATGGCGAATAGTATGTAGTATATAGTAACAATGATTAACAATATAATATGTATGTAGAATGACATATGCTATATTGTTGAATAGTTGCCTAACAACATATATATACCAAATAGGAAAGTTTTTTAAAAAATTGAAGAAATTAGTGGTTGAAGCCATACATTTTCCAGTTACAACGAGTGTCACGTGGTCTCATCAGCCGTGAGAGGGTTAACTATTTCTTCTAAAGCAACAGGTACTACGTTCATTTTTTGTGCAGTTTGTAGTAATTTGTGCATTTGTTTTCCGCTGATGATGTGTAGAACATTTAGTTAGCATATTTGGTTGAGATTTGGAAAAAATATACAGGGTGATGCAAAATTCAGCTTTGTAGTACAGAAAGTATAAATTGGTTTTCAAAATGTGAAGAAAGTGCATATATTAACGAATGCCCTGTATGTACTTCTGAATGGCACAGTAACATATTCCTCTTTTATCATTCGCTAACCACAGTATGGTGTGTCAAAGCCACATATAATGGAATCGAATCTGTTTTATTTTGAAAAAACTAAAAAACAGAAACAAACGTTAGAAGAGGAATTTTAACGTTTCTTCAAGGGCAAAGAACACTTATCGCAACCGTACAAAATGGATGGGTTTCCTCTTCAATTTGAGCTTTATTTCGTCAAAATATGTAAATAACTTTTGGAGATATGGCGAATAGTATGTAGTATATAGTAACAATGGATAACAATATAATATATATGAATGACATATTCTATATTGTTGAATAGTTGCCTAACAACATATATATACCAAATAGGAGAGTTTTTTTAAAAAAAATTGAAGAAATTAGTGGTTGAAGCCATATATTTTCCAGTTACAACGAGTGTCACGTGGTCTCATCTGCCGTGAGAGGGTTAACTATTTCTTCTAAAGCAATAGGTACTACGTTCAATTTTTTGTGCAGTTTGTAGTAATTTGTGCATTTATTTTCCGCTGATGATGTGTAGAACATTTAGTTAGCATATTTGGTTGAGATTTGGAAAAAAATATACAGGGTGATGCAAAATTCAGCTTTGTAGTACAGAAAGTATAAATTGGTTTTCAAAATGTGAAGAAAGTGCATATATTATTTAATGCCCTGTACGTACTTCTGAATGGTACAGTAACATATTCCTCTTTTATCATTCGTTAACCACAGTATGGTGTGTCAAAGCCACATATAATGGAATCGAATCTGTTTTATTTTGAAAAAAACTAAAAAACAGAAACAAACGTTATAAGAGGAATTTTAACGTTTCTTCAAGGGCAAAGGACCGTTATCGCAACAGAACAAAATGGAGGGGTTTCCTCTTCAATTTTAGCTTTATTTCGTCAAAATATGTAAATAAGTTTGGGAGATATGGCGAATAGTATGTAGTATATAGTAACAATGATTAACAATATAATATGTATGTAGAATGACATATGCTATATTGTTGAATAGTTGCCTAACAACATATATATACCAAATAGGAAAGTTTTTTTAAAAAATTGAAGAAATTAGTGGTTGAAGCCATACATTTTCCAGTTACAACGAGTGTCACGTGGTCTCATCAGCCGTGAGAGGGTTAACTATTTCTTCTAAAGCAACAGGTACTACGTTCATTTTTTTGTGCAGTTTGTAGTAATTTGTGCATTTATTTTCCGCTGATGATGTGTA
>NW_027656583.1:0-78847 GCF_964235325.1 Thermobia domestica
ATGTTGAAGACAACTCTGCTCCCCTACCCATGTTGTCCTGGAGTCCCACACAGGGGACAAAATATGACGATATTATTATTGCTTTACAACTTTAAAATCAGACCGGCAACATCGAAAACTGTTTACAGGGAATGATCATATTTGGATCATCCCTTGTAAACAGTTTTCAGTGTTGCCAGTCGGATTTTAAAGTTGTAAAGCAATAATAATGTCGTCATATTTTATGTCCCCTGTGCAGGACCGACATGGCTAATCCTCCTCAGCATTGTTTTCCGCCTTCATAAATATTTCGTACATCGCATATATATATAGGGGCGGATCCAGGATATGATCAAGGGAGGGGCTAAACCATATTTTGCCGTTTTATCCGGTGTAAAGCACGATTGAAGCCCATTTTATCCAGTGTATACCTGAGCGTCAAGGGGGGGGGGCTGTAGCCCCCCTGGATCCACCACTGTATATATATATATATATATATATATATATATAGTGGGAACGGTCTTACCCGTTCCCCCAATGTTGAAGACAGATTTGCGCCGCTGCTGATATCCACGCTACAAAGCGCAATTTTAGGTCTTTCAAGTTGAAATTTTCAAAGTAGAAGCAGTAGAGACTAAATTAGATGTATATATTTTGGCGGCATAAAATTTCAAAATGGCGGCCATTTTTCTAAATAGCGGGTATCCATGCTACAAGGTGCAATTTTCGGACTTTTTAAGTTGATATTTTGAGGGTAGAAGCACAAGTCATTCTAAATTTGCTGTATAGATTTTTTCGGCGACCCAATATAAAATTTCAAAATGGCGGCAATTTTTTCAAAACAGCAGTGAATAAAGAGTTGTTGCAAGTTGTGACAATGACACTCATGAAACGTAAATCATATTTTAACATTTTTACCCCAAAGATATTGAAATATTTCGAAAAAACCCAATTAAACCCGAAAAAACCCAATTAAACCCGAAAATACCCGAAAAAACCCACATGGGCCCAGGTGGGTTGGGTTTTTTCAAAAATACCCGGGTTTTTTCAAACCCTGCCCTGGTTCGATCCCAGACATGTGAAATTGTGGTGGACAGTATCGTTCCCGTGTATTCTCTCGTTTCCTCCTACGTTGTTATTATATCAATTCTTCCATAATCAATCGCTTTCATTTTTCGTTTGCGTCCTTTAGCGTAAAGAGAAAATTCTGGGACGTAAAACGTGAAATTTCATTTCCATCTACTTTTACAGTCCTGTGTCAACATTCCGCCAGAGGCCCTCCGACTCGATTGAGGCCCGTACATCTCGATTGAGTCAAACATCTTATTAAAGACCTATCTTCAAATGGTCATAAAGTATATTAACACGAGAAAATACTACATAGTTTACGAATGATATAAAATAAAAAGCTGCTCGTTTCTTGTATGATTAAAGAGATGAATGCTTTTGAGTTTCATAGTTTGATAATTCTGGGTGTGATCCTCGTTGAAATTTTTAATTTACTTTCGTTTGAATTTTCCCCCCTCTCTTTTTTGTTTTGGTCAAAAGGATTTTCTTGTACGCCTTGTATCTGGAGAAGTGTAGCCAAACCCAGGCTCTCACTTGACTCAGTATGATGTGCTTATTCCGTAAAAGATACGAAAACTCGATTTAGGGTCTGTTCAAAACTTTTGTGGCCCCTGATCCAAAAACTAGTTATTGGCCAAGATCGCAATCTTTTGATCCATTTTATTTGGATCATTCCTAAAATTCTTGTTAGCAACATAAAACGAATAATGAGGTTGACCAAACTTAGTTCATAGCCATTACTTAATGAAAGACAATGTTTTTTTTTCCCCATCCTTTTCACTGTGTCTAGGGAAAATACAAAGAGAAAATATACTCGTAGGAGCTTCCAGTGCATTTGCCGGAAGTTGGCTGGTTTAAACCACCTTGGTTTAAACCAGCTGTTAAAAAAAAAAAAAAAAAAAAGGTTTAAACGAAAACAAGAAAAATGTTCTTAAAAGTGTGTGTTCGTAAAATTTTGATGAACCCACATTTGTGGGTTATTACGTGTCACTCCTGCATATTATTCGTATTATATTCAGACCTAAATTCCTCATTCATTACTCAGAGATTATACTACGCAAGCAACTTTTTTTTTTTTTTTTTTTTAAGGTTTGTGAATGTTTCTTTTGTGATTTTATAGTTTATTATTATTATTATGCAATTACAAAGAAAAATTCTAAATACTGATTCGTTTTAATAATGTTTACTATTAATAAAATACATCGAACTTTTTTGGGGGAGGTGTCATACAAACCCCACGAAAGGCATTTATTGAAATCAGAAGTATCTTTGGTATCTATTTATGTATAAATGGGTCAGATCTAAAGTGGACTCAAATAATTCTTATCTTTATTCACTTTTACTGATATCAAATTAAGTCGTCGTATTTCGTTAACTTGGACTAATAAAAGTCGTAGTGAACTAACTTGCACTTAATTAGTTCGTCTGTACTCTGCAGTATTTTGAAATTGTCCATATGTAATTCTGTATAATGGTTTCACTTGTGCAACTGTTTATCTTTTTGTCCTTCTCAAATTACTTTTGACAATTAGACAATTATATTAAAAGTATGTAAAGATCAGTACAGCGTATCAGGAGTCCTTCGTGAGTGAGTCGGCAGACGTATCGCATTTGTGGCCAATTAGTCCCGGTTTCGAGTTCAAATGGAGGACAATTTGTTTCGAACGTAAGTCGAGAAACGGTTTGGACTCCGTTTTAAGTTTGTGACCCCTTCCAGCATAACCCGGTTGTTGCATAATAACACCAAGGTGAAACAAACAAACAAACAAACAAACAAAAAGTTTATTGGGTTTTTTTCAATAAAAACTATGGTTTTTGCCAACCCTGGTTTTAAATAATTGGCTGCGGTTGCCGCTTTGGAAATGGAACACTCATTATGAACTCGAGGCGAAAGGTCGTGTTTTTTTTTTTTTTAATCAGCGTTCTTCGATTATGCACCAAGACTAAGGGAAACAATGAGATGAGATGAGATGAAGTGATAACGGTGGAATGAAGTAAGTTGGAGGAAATGAAAAAATCCTGCGAAAGCCCTCACACACGGTGTTTGCCCGTTTGCCCACTGCAAAGTTCGCTTGTTGCAGGCTGAGAGCGACAGTTCATGCTTGGATCTCACGACAAACTATAAAACCAAACGCGATGCCTACAATGTAAATAGAGAAGTATTTTCAAACTACTGATGCTAATCTATGATCTCATGTGGAAGCAAACATGTATGTGCGTTCTCTTCAAATAATTGTCATTCTGTCATTCAACAGGATCATAATTCGAAATGGCACTCATGGACAACAGATGGCTATTCTTCAGGACAAAATAAACTGATTGTATACCCTCTGAGGGCTTCCTTCAGCCGCTATGAGGAATCAAAATTTCACTCTGTGACAACCTGCAGATTAATTTGTAACCATTAGCATTGCTCGTCGAATCCATCAAGCAGTTACGCTAATAAAAGGTGCCAGCGTCAACGTCTGTCGACTTGAATTGAAATCTGGAAAGAATTGATGTAACTGTTTGATGGATTTGTATATATTTTCTGTGACGTTGCCACATATTGCAATTCACGTTTGCACAGAGAACTCGAAAGGTATATATATATATATATATATATATATATATATATATATATATATATATAACTTTATTTTGACTTGTAGAATAGTGCTCTGTAGTCCGTGGGTGTCATTTTTAGATCACCCGTCTTACAAATTAAATTGAAAAATCTGAAGTTAGAAACATGACAGATGTTTAGGTTGGCAACCAGGGCTGTTGGTGGCAGTATGTTAGGGGCAAGGACCGTACTACGTAAGGAGGAGTAGCATGTCGGTTTGCAGTAAACTGAGCAGATTGTGATAGTGTAAAATGGGCAGCGTCTCTAATTTCCCGAAGCCATGTGATAAACGTAGAATACAAATGATACTCGCGTTAGCGTTGGTCTACTTTCAACACACAACTCAACTAAAACCATTCTGGTAGTGTATTACACCCCTCCTAGGTTACAGGTTCGGAAACAAGACGGCGTGCCCTCATAAGAAAGTGCTTAATTGGATGTAGCTAACGAATTTGATGAATATTGTGTACATGGTTAAGTTGAGCTAGATACCAATAAAAGAAAACGTAGATTGTCAGATCTGAATAAATCGTACAAACAATGTAGTTTCATACAGCTAATTATAACTATGGATTCCGGAGAACGTTGGTTTACATGTACTTCATTTTCTTATTAAACTTCCTTGCGACAAATCCCTTTTACCAAACTAGAAAAACAGATAAGTAAATAATTGCAATTTATTTTCTAGATGTGAGTATTTTGGTGTCTAGTCTGCATAAAATTATTTTCCAAGATTATTCTGTCGTTATCTTTTGTTTTTATGACAATACACTATATATTACACACTTACTTTCTTCTTTTTTTAAACTTAATTACAAAAAATTTTCAAAGATTATTTAAATCTCCCAAAAAATCAATTTATAGCATTCTACGTGCAGATAAAGAATACCATCGCATATCACGAGATGCTTAATAAACAAAATGGAATATGAATTTCATAGTACATAAACACAAGATAGGCTAATTAACAAACACGTATAGATTGATATAATGTCCGTAAATAACAAATAAAATTAAATCAGCCAACATTGAAAAGCTGAAATGAAAATGAACATTAAGAAATTAATTCATGACATATTACTCTGTAAACGGATCGGTAAAGACGGTCCGTTACAGTAGGCCTAGAAATGTAGAAATCGCGTTGGGATGTCGGTGTGCTGACCACGCATCACTCAGCTAAAAGCAGTTGGGTGGACCACAGTTCGGGGATGTAACGTTAGAGAATGTTATTATTATTAATATTGGCAAATGGAGTTCAGCGTGATGGCTTTTGGAATTGAATGCTGAAAAGAATTTTAGATTTTAAGTCAATTAACCTACTACAGGGTTGCTACTGGTCAGAGAAGTCAGGAAAGACTCAGGGAAAATGGTGCAGGGTAGGGAAACTCAGGGAAAAAGATTGGAAATCAGGGATTTTTTTTTTTATAAAATATATTTTTTCTAACATTATTTGTGCACCAATTTCAAATTACCCAACGTCAGTTTCTTTTGTTTTTAGCGTCCCTTTCAGCAACCAGGCCATGTAAGACGTGGAACAATAGCATAACGTGGGATGCAGAGTACATGAACTCCAAAGGCGCATACACTATCCACATAGCCACAAGGGAACCCACATGCATTTTCGTTAGGGTTAGTCACTGACATTACGAACACGTGGAACCTTTGAAATACTATGGTTCTTATTTTAATTTGATTTGAGTCCAACAGCGGGGATATATAAGAGGTGGACCTATAACTTAATGTGAGATCCAAATCGCATAATCTCCCGCCGGGAATTGAAGCCGGGTCTCACACCAAAGGCGCGTAAGCTAACCGCTTAGCCACGTGCAAAGTCATATGATAAAATATTTAGTCAAACAAGATTCGAATCACTTACCCAATAAATTTAATAGTATACAAATCTCTGTAATGCAGAAAGGAAAAAAGTGTTTGTAGCAGTTTCTTTACAAATAATTTTAAAACAAGTTATATGTAATTTAAAAAACTGACCTTTCCTTCCTAAACCTCAAAGTATATAGGATCGTATTTCTGCTTGAGCAACACTTTTATGTAATGCTCTGAGAGAAAAAATGACAAAACATTCTTTATTAAAAAAAAAAAAAAAGAAAACTACTTACCATCGGCTGATTACATAACGTATCAGGTTTGGTTCATGTGTTTGAATGCTATGTTACATGTTTTTATTTCTGTCCTGTGCACTTTTGTGTCTTAAAACTCGGGCTGTGAAAAACTCGGATTTTTTTTTTTTTTAAAGAACTGTATCCCAATGGGTTTTATTAAATTTTGTACCTACATTTAAAGCTATATAGCTAATTAAAATACCACTGAAATACTCATGTTCTATTGTATATAGCCTATTTTGAACGAAACTGGAATTACCTTGTCGCATAAAGGGAATCCGTGAAGACTCATCTGCATTTCGTGGGACATTTTGCACTTGACATTCCCTTGTGTTTCGATTTCTAGAAAGGAGGAAGTAGATGATGATGTAGAGTAACAAAGAGGTGGCTAATTCTATACCCTATAATATAGAATAGGAATAAAATCCTCTATCAACACACAGGATGCAACAGCCGTCCTGACTGAAGATATCATTCATTTCATTCAAAACATGCCAGGCAAGTACCAGTACTTAAAGTCAGAAGTTAAAGATGAAAGAAAGCTGCTTTATTAACCCTTTTGGCACAAACGCTATGTCACGTACACATATCATCAATTATCCCGTAGAACCCATAGGTTTGCTTAGAAGTGATTTTAGTTTGTCTTAGATTCAGAGGGTTAAAATAAAATGCTCGCTCTTTGCATTCGACGATAAAGGTGAGACGTCCCGTCATGTTTAGGCCTGAAATGAATCTACGTGTTTTGGGGTACTGTAGAAATATTTCTGTCTTTGCTTACCGAAAGTTAGAAGAAAAAATAAGTTTATCAGTATTGTTTGTCGGTACTTTGGGTTCACAGTTCATGAGTATATATTAAGATATGAACATTATAGCATTTAACCCCTACTCTTCCTGTTCCCCCTCCTTACATCCAGAAAACTTTATATGAATTAGTTTTAAGGCAAACAAGGGAAGTGGGTTAAAGGGGTTGTTTTAGCTGCTATTTATGTGGATTTATTACATTTGTAGTAGTAAATGGTAATTGGGTAGTGTCATTTGAATGGAACGCGTGCGTGATATATTAGAGTATGAGTGTTGTCACTGCTTTCGACTTTCCAATAGTACAAAGGTCGTCCAATAATGTTTGCACAGACGGTTATAATATTGTTATTAGTTATAATATGATGGAATTTTAGGAGAAAATATTTTGATCCTTCGACTACAAAATCATGTCACTCAATGTAGCCTCCATCTGCTGTGACGTATCATATCCAGAGTGTCTATCGGTCACGAAAGTCACGAATGTCACGAAAAAGTCACGAAATCAGAAAATGGTCATGAAAGTCACGAAAAAGTCACGAAATTTAGCTTTTGGGTCACGATTTTTTTTTTTAACTGTTCAAATGTAAGTACAGATTGGAAAATTTTGTTCTATAAAATGTCAAAGTTCACCACCAAAAATGTCTATGGTCGGCTTTAGACGCTACCAAATCGCAAGCAAAGTATGTTTCTATCACACGGATGAAAATTCGGCCTAATTCGCACCCAAATTCACTCTTGAAAATGTTAGGAAATTTTATGATTTGGTAAAGAAGAGGTCACGAAATTTCATTTTGGAATTTTAGTAGGCACCCTGATATCCAACGTTATTTCCGTGCCTTGAATGCACTTTGGTAAAATTCAGGTGGGTGATTTTTCACACCGTTGTTTCATACAAGAAATTAGGACGTTGTCACTATCGAATGTTTTCCCTCGCAGATGGGCTTTCAGACGACGAAACAGGAACAAATCCGAAGGAGCCCAGTCCGGAGTATAAGGTGGCTGAGGGACGACTTCATCCCATTTTCCTGACTTTCAGCTGTGTCAATCATGGCTATGTGACGCTTGACATTGTCATGATGGAGTTTGATGGCCTTACCTTGGAGCTCCAGTCTCTTAAATCTCAAAATGGGGTCCCGGGTTTGATTCCAGCCCCCACCAAGTGAACTTTGTGGTGGACGAACATCGTGTGCGTGGGTTTTCTCGGGGTTCTCTCGCTTCCTCCCACTTTCTTCATTCCACCATTTCCTTCATCTCATCATCATCGTCTCCTTTAGCCTAATCGGCATAACCGTGGGACGTAAAATTTAAAGATTTCATTTTCTTAAATCTCGAGAGCGTGACGCACCTTATCTAGTGACAAATAGTAACAATTGTTGTTAATTATGGAGCTATGTTCCAAGGAGTCTATGAGAATGACACGGCAGTAATCCCAATTCTTCCATCATTATTCACTTGCCTCAGACATCCGTCTCCTTTAGCCTAAAACGCATAACGTAGGACGTCCAACTGAAAGATCATTTTCCATCTTCAGCTCTCTACTAAAACCGGAAGTGATGGAAATCCAGTAGAACTTCCGGTTTCAATACTGTTGTACATAGACGCCATAGAGCAAAAACTGTAAGAGTAGCAAGAAACGCCTTTTCTTTTCTAATCCATTTAGCATTCTAAATATAGAACCGGGGTCGCAGTGGCTCGGTGGTAGAACGTTTACCTCCGGTGTCTCTGATTCGATCCCAGCTCGCGCCAAGTGAACTATGTGGTGGACAAACACCATGTGCGTGGGTTTTCTCGGGATTCTTCAGTTTTCTCCCACTTTGTTCATTCCACCATTCCATTCATTTCTCATCATCACCGTCAATGTAAAAAGAACTTAACATTGTTTTCCATACGACTGGACCCTTCGATTTTGATTTGATTACCACGTATCACTGGATCAGTATTGGATTGTCCCACAATTATACCTTTTAGGCTGCTAAGGGAGACGGATAATTGAAGCAAGTGAATGATGAAAGAAATATATATATATATCTCCCCCTCCCCTACGTTCTACCGTCAAAGTGAAATGATAGAATCCATCCCAGGCCCGTACTCATCCATGTTGAAAATTTGAACGAGATCAGTTGGGTGGTTGAAGAGTTAAGTCACAAACATAGTGACTTTCATTTTTATATATACAGGGTGTCCACGCGAAACCTCCTGATTACAAATATTAATTGCATTGAAACTATTAGTACCAGAGAATAACGGTTTACGGCATCTTGAAGAGCAACTTTTTTTTTTTTTTTTTTTTTGTCTGTATATGCACTTCTATATGGGCCCTATTTAATAGCTCTTAAAATGTCCAGTCGCTATTCAATCTCCCGCCATGTGTTATGTAGCATGTCCGGTGTGATCAAGTTGATGGCTTCAATTTTGTGATGAAGAGCAAGAATGAATATCATGTACAGGTGTGTGATGTAGATTATGACACAGCCCCATAGGAAGAAATCTATAGGGGTTATGTCGGGAGATCGCGGTGGCCAAGGAGTGGGTCCATCGCTGTGGAAACGTTCGGTGTAAAACCTTACAGGGTGCGGTGAGGCACCATCCTGTTGGAATATCACGTTTGGTTTCAAAGGGAGTTGCTGTTGAAAAGCAAAGTGTTCAAGCATGTCTAGATAAACGGGACCAATTATTGTGTGCTCCATGAAGAAAAATGGTCCGATAATTCTGCCGCGTCCCAGAGCACACCACACATTCACTTTCTCGCTATCTCTGACATATTCACGAGCAACGTATGGGGGTTCGGAACCCTAAATGCGCAAATTGTGACGATTCACGTTGCCTGATGTGTGAAAGATTGACTCATCACTGAAAATCACCCTCCCCAAGTAATCGGTATCATCTTCGATCCGCTCCAGAATTTCTATTGCAAACCTGGATCGTTTTGATAGGTCATCGAGCTGCAGCGCCTGAACGATTTGAACGATATACATACAAGCACAGTCTTTTATTGAGCACCTTATTGATCGTTGAACGTGATATATTCAGCTCGCGTGACGCTCTGTGAACTAACTTTGTTTGGCTTCTAGTGAAGGCCTCCCTGACCTGATCCACAGTTTCCTCAAACGTTTGTGCTTTGCCCGAGCCAGGCTATCGGTTGACATTCCCCATGGCTTCTTCTCAAATCAAAACTTCTCAAATCATGTTTTAATTTTCGTAACGTCTGGTGGGTCCCGTTGGTACTTTCGTCTGAAGTACCTTTGCACTGTAATTGGTGATTTAGTCTCAGCCAACCACACCACAGTCTGCGTTTTCTCTTGTGCTTTTGTCATCTTTGTTCATGAACACCTGCAACAAATATCAATTATATATATATATATATATATATATATATATATATATACCCTAACTGTTTGAATTGCTCTTCAAGGTGCCGCAAATCGTTATTCTCTGGCACAAATAGTATCCATACAGTTAATATTTGTAATCAGGGAGGTTTCATGTGGACACTCTGTGTATAGATTTAAATATTATCCGTTTTTCATTGTTACATATCAGAGAATATTATGCATTGTTTCTTACATAGACTTTTAACATAAACCACACATTGCTAGCGAGGAAACGAACAAACTTAGGAATGAAAACTAGACATACGATGTACAACAGACTTTGAACAGCAGAAGACAAGGAAATCACATAGGAGCGTTAAACAACGAGGGGAACGAGTGAATTTATTTAGCAGTTGGATTGAGCTGGGTTGTCACCATTCGATTTCGATTGAAATACGCACCCTAAAGGGGAGAGATGATGATGATTCATATTTAAATATTTCCCATAAACTCGTTTTCCCCGTGTGAAGAACTAGTGTTTAGCTAGTTTATATTATTATTATTATTATTATTATTATTATTATTATTATTATTATTATTATTATTATTATTATTATTATTATTATTACATGTTGAGAATATAACTTCTAAAGAGAGAAGGAATCTTGGCATTCTGAAGTGGATGTCCAAAGACTTTTTAATTATGTCATAACCTGCCTTATTCTCTATTACTCCAATGTCAGAAGTCATCTGGGATATTGTTCAAATATGTGGAATAGAAGTACATGTTACATATCAAATACTTTGGAGACGATTCTTTTTTTGCCTGACTACTTTGGAAATTTAAGTGTTATAACTAGGTATGTCTTTGGATAAAGTTAGGTTATCGTTGGGTATATTGGAGTTGTCTGAAAGAAGGATTATTGGGGATCTTAAAATGATGCATTCAATTCTTCATGGTAATTTGAATTTATTGTCAATGATAACTCTGCCTGTAACTAGCTATCATATAAGAAATCCTAAAATTTTTAAACCTGTCCACTTGCTTAATGATGTACCCTTATATAAAACTTTGTCAATGCAGGGGCGTCATTTCAGACGGGGGGGGGAAGGGGCAAGAGCACCACCAACATAAGACTTTCATGTTTTGTACTAGTATATTAGTAGACAATTAATTAAAGTATATGTATTCCTCAAACTCTTGGCCCCTCCTGCCCCCCTAAATGACGCCCCTGTGTCAATGGCCAATGATTTTGCCAATATTATTCATATTTTTTAAATATAATTTTAGTATTATTCAAAGTCAGTTGTATAATCATTTCATAAGCAGTTGAGAGTATTGCCTTTTCTTGTTTCTTTTATATATGATTTTTTGTATCTCTTTTTGTGCATGTGTTACTTGTACTCAATTTTCTATTATGTTTATTTTCATCATTTGCATGTTTTCGTTCCTATTTTATAAAAAACGTAATTGAACTGATTAGTCTGTAATTTCCAGTATGCAATAAAAATTATTATTTATAATAAAAAGTCTGATTTACATTGTTGAAAGCTAAGTTAATTTTTAAAAAGCGATGAGATTGTTAAATTTTTATTTATCAGTAAAATAAGAACTCTGTTAATCGTTTCTGTCTTGTTTATTCACAATAATTCACGCATATATATTTAGTAACTTGTGTTGGAATGAATTGATTTGTACTTTTCGTATTTATTGATGGCAGACTGTTCAGTTTGGAACTATATTTTGAAGTTGAAATCTTTACTAAAATTTCCACAACAAAATGTTTCCTTTAATCCAGTGTATACGGTAATTATCTTTTCTTGTTTCTTGGTTGTAATTATTTTCAATTGCTTCTACTATATTTAAGCCTTTTTGAATTAAGAAAAGATGGTTGTATTTGGATTTGGCTAATAGTGTTCTTTCGTACAGTTTAAAGTTCTTTTTTGATTCAAACAGTTCCAGTTTTCGTTACGATATGTTCCTGTATAAATCGTTAATCAGTTAATTTACTCCTAAAAGAGTCTGTGTAGTTGCTGCAAAATGATTCGTTTTTCAGTGATCTCTACTTAGGTAAGAGTCATTTTGGCTTGTGTATAACCCGCTCCCCCCAGTTCTTTGTCACTGGAACTGGAAGAGTCACTACTACTGCTACTACTACTACTACTACTACTACTACTACTACTATCGCTACTACTACTACTTATACTAAAGCTTCCTTACCACAAGATTTACATCTTAAATCTTTACAACATGTGATTCCGATTCATTATGAACTAATATGAATCGTTAGAATCACTATGATTCGTTAAAAATCACTGGGGGGAGCGGGCTATACTCAATCCGTCATTTTTATTGGTGTTTCTTTGGCTTCGTGTAAAAGAAATAATCTATATATTAAAATGCTAGGTTTATATGTTTGTGGTCAAGCAAAGTTTATATGTTTGTGGCCAGTCCTTTCGACAATGAGATCTCGAAGAGCACAAGTGCTATAAACGTGCTGTTTTCGCTGCCCGATTTCAAATTTTGTGTAGATTTTCCAGTTCACATTCAGATTTTCAGAAAACTTGTCTCTATTTTTCTGCTTCATGCGTAGGCGTCGTTTGGACACTATTAGTTTGATATCACCAGGAGGCTGATACCATTGTGAACGGTAACCAGTAGAGGAGCTACGTATTTCAGGCGCTTTGCTTTAATCTGAATGTCAAAACCTATTGCAAGCTGGCAAATTCGAAGTTTTGTGGACCCACAGTGAAGCGTACTCGGATGTGGAATTATAAGAAAAAAATATTTGCATTTTGGTATCATCCATTATTTATCTGAGTTCGCCACAAACTGCTCCTCCCCCCCAACATTCTATACATTAAAATACTACATTTATATGTTTGTCTATAGCAATTCACACCCTTTGAGAGTCTTCCTGTCCTTTACTTGTGTTCGTAAAGAGATTTACACAGATATAGTGAGAAGTGGGAAGGAGATTCACGCTCATACTAGAACTGTGCGCTCTGTAAATAGCACAAATTTAGCTAGTCAATTATTAAATGTGTTTGCGTAAAGAATAATTAAGTTGCCTGCTAATTTTGCTTAACAACTACTTTTTGTGCTGGATTCTTTTGAAGATATTATATAAAAGTGCTAGAAAATAATTTTCGATACGATGAAAGTATTTTAACGTATTAGTAGAAGAAAATTGAGTGGTGAAATAAGAAGTTCAAATCATACAAGGAGGGCTTTATTGTAATTAACGGTAAACAGGGTTCGATTCGTATTTTTTTTCTTTTTTTTTAATCACATTGTTAACGAATAGACGTGCAGTTGGATTTCTTCTTCGAACTTAGTTATCAGTATGGCATTTATTCCGAAGTTGGTCATTCGCCTGGTTTTCAATAAAAAATGTAATAACAGCTACGAAAATTTAAAAATCATCTATTTTTAGGACCGCTTTAAAAGGGGTATAATAGAGTAGGCTATGATAGGGTCGGATTAGCTTAAGAAAGTTTGGACCCATTTTGTTAAAATTAATAGAGTGTAATTTCTCGTCTCTGCATAAGAATACAAAATGGAGCGTCTCTGTTCACCTGCAGCCATATTCAGAATACAAATGCTTGTTACTTTCCTACAATCCAACTATGCGGTAATCTTGCGCGAAGTAGTAGTCTCCGCTTGCCAAATAGTTCCATGTTTCGAGCCACTTACACACACATATATATATATAAGTGAACAACTTCCACTCTCCTTACATATTATGAAGCACAAACGAGCAAATTAGCCATTTCTTCCCAGTAAATTTTCAAAATTTTATAAGAAACGGACGACCAACTCTGGAACTTAACCCTCAGTTTTCAATATTGAAGTTACGGTTAGGTTAGAGTTGATTTATTTATTTTTTTTTCAGTAAAACTTTTTCGAAATTGAATCTATATTCCAAAAGGACATGGATATTTTGAAAACTGACCGGTTAGAAATTAATTGTGTTATTGATATATATAATGTTCTCATTCATTACTCCGGTCACTGTGACTTGTTTGTGATTTATCACGTAATCCAATCACTTGCAATCGCAGCAGTGAATCGGAACATTTTAAATCGTGAATTTGCCGTAGACTATTAATTGTTCCATATTTTCAAATGTTTTCTCTATATTCAAACCTTTCTTGAACTAAAGGGAAGAATGTACCATCTTTCCTTTTACCAGTTCAACTTCTCTTATTTCTTTTCTGGATAGTGTTCTCGCCAATAGATGACTTCCCAGTTCTAATCAGACTAATAATTGAGGGTCGTCCAAATAAGACTCAAGGCAAGTTAATTGGCGTTAAGTGTGGTGTTTAGTATCATAAGGTGTTCTTGTTAATAGTATAGTGAAACCTGTCTATTGGTTCCATTGGAAAGTGACCAACTTAGACAGGTGGCCAGCTTAGAGGAAATAAGTGTGATTGGTGTATTTTTAGAATAGGATTTCTGGTATTACTTGATGGAAAACTTTTCTGCGCATTTGCACATTCTAATTTTGTAGTTCTTGTATAGTGTCGTCTACTTCTTGACAATGAGCTACAAGTGTTTCCCTCGGAGCAAAAGATATTTTGAGAAAATCTTAAGGCAATTCATATCTCAAAACCTCCACTACTTTTCGACAAGCTGACAGGTGCCAATAGTTGACACTTGAAATGGTTAGCTGAAATTTTCCGGAATCACTAAAGCTCCCCATTGATGAAACGAACAGATATACTAATGGGTTTACCAAAACAGACAGAGTAAACAAATACTGTACGTAGACGTACAACCATTTCCTGAATTCCTGTACGTGCTTTTTCTTATTCACATCTTCCTTTATCAGGGTAGTGTTCTAACCATTGACCTAAAAAAAAAAAAAAAAAAAAAAAAAAAAAAAAAAAATCGTAGGAATCCATACTTATTTGTCTCCAGTCACAAATACAGATCATCTGCTTCTCCTATAGGAATACGAAAGAGTTAAGAAAAATACGGTATTTTGCGTGGCCAAGATACGCAGGTAAATATATCATTATCATCATAGGGTAAACATTGCTTCAGTGCGACTAGCTTCCAAGATAGACAACTTACAGAGTAATAAGTAACGAATGTCTTATGGGAAAATGCAGGTTCAAGACGAACCAGGGCAAGATGAGCAGGTGGTCAACTTAGAGAGATAGCCAAGTTGACAGGTTTTACTGTATAAGGAAGAAATCGTCTTATAGGTAGATCATCCGTCGGTCGATAAGATTATAAATTTAATAAATTTCATTATTAAATTCAAAGTTATTCTTTTCAATCCTGCTATAGTGCTGCGAAAATGTTTTGAGTCGTGGCAAACATTTGAACTAAAGTTCACACCCGCTACACACCCACGCGTTGAGCCAATAAGGGTTCAGCTGTTGCTAAGCGAGAGAGCCTTAGCGAAAGGGAGTGGAATTCCTTCAGCCGATAGCAGCGCTTGGAATGGAAGACTAGGTGTCAAGTCTGTGCGGTATATCTATAGGTATTGTGATGTTGATTATCTAGAGGAAATCTTTCAACAAGTACCGTTACATATATAGTACAGTTCAAGTAAATAAAAAAAAGTGATCAATAAAAGCAAATTTTTGTGGTTTCCGATCCGATTGTCTTTTTTTTCCGGTCTACAAATATCAAAAGATTGTGAGTGGTTGCTATAAAGTGCTGCCATACTAATATGCTTCATTAGATTGAATCCTTGCGCAGAGTGTCCATCCAAACGTGAAAAACCATGAATAAACCGTGGATTTCACATACTGTAGAAAAGTATGATATATGCCGTGAATTTTGCTGTCAGACCTTGAAAATCTAGAAGTTTTTAAAGTTAGTAGAAAAATTTATCAATAATAACAATAATAATAAGTAAATAAACCAAAGCCGTTTTTCGATTCCGCAGTGGCAGTTTTTATTATCGTTGTACGATCAGTGAATATTATTTTCATGGACTTTCTGACCGTGAATTTGAAAACTATGAAAAGGGTGTGAATTCGATTATTTAGTTTGAGTTGTAATTTTGTATGGACATCTAACAGAAATGTGTTGAAGGTGGGCAGCTTTTTTTTCTTTCTTCAGGTTATTCATGATATTAGTAAGTGATTAGTAGCTCAGTATCGATAGTCACTAAGAACAAAAGTTGTGTGAGGAGTTTGGAGCACAGCAAATTGCACCATGGCATGCGAACGTAGCTATGAAGATTTGAAGGAGCCATCTAGGATTGTAAAACAGGGAATCGCGAGTGTGGTAGCAGGCAGCGTATCGGTAATTGTGTTACGTGTATCGTTAGGAGCTGTTAGTTCATAGTGTAGTTCAAATGGGGCAGAAAGACATGCGTAGGCTGAGGTCTGGATCGACCTGCACAGCGGACATCGGAAGTGCAAGGACACAGCTATCCAATTTCTTAATGATATTGCAGGCGAAGTAGAAGTGGTCGACAGTAGGGATGGCCACAAAGTTCCGGTTCCGGCGGAACCGGTTCTCGGAGATCCGGTTTTCAGAACCGGTTCCAGACCTGGATCCGAAAGCCCCCAAAGACCTGTGAGGCAAAAATTTCACCTTCAAAACACTGCAAAGAGAACCATGCGCTTGTGCCCTCCCCGGCGAGACACGCTTGTGCCCCCCCCCCAAAAAAAAAATTGGTCCAGCAGTGGGTGTTTAGCGAAATAAGTTGGTCAGTTACCCAGTTTATGTAGCCAAATGAGAGAAGCGGCCGCTGCCTGGGCGCCTGCCTGTCGCTTCCACAATTTCATCTAGTACACTGTCCACAGCCTGCCAGCAGCTCGGGTTTAGCGTAGGGATAGTCACAAAGTTTCGGTTCCAGCGGAACCGGTTTTTCGAAATCCGGTTTTCAGAACCGGTTCCAGAATTGTACCCGAAGAACCGGTTCCAGACCTGTACCCGAAGAACCGGTTCCAGACCTGAATCCGAAAAACCGGTTCCGGAACCGGATCCGTTCAGACCCGAAAACCGGTTCCACCACTAACCGGTTCTGGCCATCCCTAGTCGACAGATCACAATTCAGCAAGCCATCCTACGGTGAAATACTGCAATGTAATAAAGTAAGGATGCAAATTGGAGAGCTAGTTGTAGTAACCAATTTTTGACAATGGACAAATCTATATTGTATAGTGTGACAATATTGTATAGTGTGAAATACATCGAGGTATAGCGAGATGGATCCTTGTGCTTGAGACAAGCGAACTCTCGCAGGACGTCGCACAATTCATACAGACGGAGCACCATATCGCTGACTACCTGCTGGAAGAGACGATAAATCCTATAGAAGATGTTTGACATCTACAACAACTGAAATCTCTGAAACGGTCACGTAGACTCGAAACAAACAGTACTTTGTGACGAATATTATTATCTGTTGTAACGTCTTACGATTATGTACCAGGGCTAAGGGAGACAGTGATAATGAGATGAATGGTAATTGTATGGAAGGAAACGGGAGAACCCCGAGGAAACCAATGCCCGTAGTTTTTGTAGCTCACTTGGCGGGAGCTGGGATCGACCGAGGGACTCCACGCACCAGAAACGAACACTCTACCACTGAGTTATCACGGTTCTACCACCTGTTAACAGATACCATCCAAGCCTTCGTGGATCTCATACCGCATTGGGTTGGAGCTTTGGATGCTATCGAAGGAGGCTCCACTAAGTACTATCATCAAGTTTTTTTTTTTTTTTTTTTTTTTTTTTGTACGTCGGTAAGTAGTTATGACCATGTAATTATTTGTCGAGCATTAATTTACTTTCGTTATGGTTGTCTAGGTTATTTTGATAAGTATAAATTGTGTTAAATAGGAAAACATCGTGGCTTAGTGACAAAGATCCCACTTCTGCGAGGGACCCTCTTCTTGGTTTTCTCCAGTTTGCTCTTCTCGCATTGTCATTCCGCTAAATTTCTGTAGTTGTTCACTGACATTTATAATTCTTTTCTTAAGCCTAAATCATAATGTGCATCGTTAAACAACAAATCTGATCTAATTTTATGAAATGGTGATAGCTGAGTCTGGTAACATCTAAAATTTTGGCATGTATAACAATTAGTCACTCCAGTACTATATCTGCCACCGTTTCTCTATTTTGAAATCAAAGCCGAAATAAAGATGTAGGAAATGCCAAGCGTATACTGCTGGAATTTGTGAAAACGTAGACTTTCTCTACTGATCATGTCACCTATTTATGAAAGGTAACGTCATCTGTAAGTCTCAGGTTTCTTATAAGTGGAACTGACTCGATGTATGATGAAAGCGCCAAACCTTTTTCGTAATTTTTAGTCAAAATTTGCTTTTCGTTTCTGCGTTGAAAGCGATTTGATTATTCAGAATGAATTTTATTTTTTTAATCTTGCCAGGATTGGCAAACATCATTTTCGAAAATCAAGATTTTTCTGTGTCAATACTCGTGTACACTTTAGTTGGAGGATTATTTACAAAAGAGTGTTGAATTCTTCTTACGAGTGCTGTCCAGAAAGTAGCAGACGTTTTGAAATAAAAAAAGTAACAGAATGAAGAAACCAAATTGTATTATTTACATTTGCAAGATACACTCTTAAGCTATTTTCCGCATAATCGCCATGCAAATTAAGTCACTTACCATAACGTGGCAGAAATATTTCAATACCGTCACGGTAGAAATCTGTCGCCTGCGATTGCAACCACTGGCTTAACACCGGCATGCAGTTCAACGTCAGTATCAAAGCGTTGTGTAGCGAGCCATGTCTTCAAGGAAAGAGGTGGTAGTCGCTCGGCGCCAAATCGGGGCTGTATGGTGGGTGGTCGAACACCACCTATCCAAAACCATCCAAGAGCTCTTGGGTACGCTTGGCCGTTTTTAAAATCATTGCACCGTTATCTCATTCGGCCTTCATTCATTATTGTATGTCCGTATATTTCACACAGTTGACGATAGATGTCAATTTGCTTGTGGTTTTTTGCCAACAAAAGTCTAATCACAGAACGCACCTCGCAAGAGGCGAGATTTTCAATTGCAGCGCATATTGTAACACGTCACATTGAGCACAGTAAGAGCGGCACAATCCTCACGCTACCACAGTTAGATGCGTACTGAGTGTGACAGCATTCTGACACCAAGATGGCGATTGTAACCCCTCCCACTGCCGCGATAGGCAAACACGTCTGGTACTTTGTGGACAGCCCTCGTATATAGATAGAAAGAAGTCGTTGTATATTGTTTTGTTCCACGCAGTAGTAAACTGAGTAAAATGATAATGAAAGCTTTCATTGCATTGATTGATTGTTTAATTGGTTCTATATTCCGTTCATTGATATTCCTGCGGATATCGTCTGGGATTCAGCTTATTTCTTGCAAGTAAGTACGTTTTCTACGTGTTCTTTTTAATGTCCATTGTGTTTTCTATATGAATCTAAAATTTATACCGTATTCTTTTATAAAAAAACATTGGAAATTATTGACAATTGCCGCTACTAGAAGGATGTGCTTTGAAGGTTACGGTATGCATCAATGGCAGTATGGTATCCGGCATCAAGGGACGTACTTGTAACTGACATAAAGTGTGTAGTGGCGGTTATCAGTGATTTTCAGTAGTTTCACATCAGATTTATGGTATAAATTTTAGGTTCGCATTTAAGGCTAAATGGAGTTGTACCATCTTGACCTCAAATTGTTATTAAGTTGTTACGTTATCAAATTGTTAAAATGTTTCAGTGTAAAATGGTCTAGTGCTGTATCTGAAACCTGTTATAAATAAATAAATAAATAAATAAAAAGCATATAAGTACAAAAATAAGCTGAGAACCTCTTACAGGAAAATTGATGCACAAAATATAGGTTTTTTAATGAATCAACATAATGGAAAGTAACTTTTCTTTTTTAATTAAAATATGTGCAAGTTGTGTAAAAATGAAATTCATTGTAACGTTTTTAACTAAACTGAGAAATTAACAACCACTGATCTTTGACCTTAGCTCCAAGGATCCAGAAAAATCGTTTATCCGCATACACCGTCGTTTCGATGTAGGCTTCCATCTTCATCGTTGTGAAGGGTCAAAACCTACGCTGAATAATAACCTATATTTTGAAGAATTTTTTCAAAGGTGAAACAGAAACTCACCAACCGCGGAATGTAATTCCTGACATTTTATTAATACATTTTTGTATTAATTGATATTTTATAACATGTATTCGTATGTTTAAAAAAAATCACAAATATATATTGTAAGTATATTGTTTATAATGATACATATTTAATTTGAAATTTCATAACTAATACATATTAAGAAATACTAAAAATGATGTTAGTAAGTAAATTACTTCGAAATCTATTTTCTTTAATTGTAAATATAAATGAAACACATACAGCGAGTCAAAAACCTTTTTTTTTTTCAATCCTAATTGGTTGGTTGGTTTGTATACTCTTCTTTCTTCTTGAATTCAGTGTTAGGAGTCAGATTAGATCAGGGTTTCTCAACCTGAGGGTCGCGCACATAAGCGGAAGAAATAAATATAATTAGAATCTAATACCGGGAAATATTTTTAATTATTATTTTGAATTTTGTTCGGATATGCATATTTTTATTTTTATACATACTGTTAAGGACAACAAAAAATAGGTCTACTAAACTTTTTCAACAGGTGCAGAGTTGTTTAAAAATCAGTTTAAATGAAAGAGGTACGATATGAAACTAATAAGAACTGCATATTGAAATATCAGAAAAAGACAAATGCAACAAAACCTGCATATTGTAATACAATTAAAATCAAAAGCTAATGAGATACCTTAACATGGTGTGATTTCTCTTGTGCGGCAATGTCCGGTTCAATCTTTGTGACGCACATTATAAAGTCATTTTCAACTGATAAGCAATTTCTTTCCTGTTTTAATGCTTACCATGGAAGAAAAAACACTTTTGCACAGGTACAATGTAGCAAATAGAATTACTACTTTTAATGCAGTAGTACCAGATCAGGATATTCTCTCCTCTTCAGCCAGAGCTTGTCCAAGTTTCGTTACAAAAAATCAGTTGCAAAGACTTGTCGGTTTTAATCCATTCGCTTTTAGAGAAGTTACTGTATCCACTATAAGTTATACAAGAAATGGATTCTACTATTATAGAAATAGATGGATATCGTGAAATCTCCCAAGGTGTCTGTCGGTCACGAAAGTCCCGAAATCAAAAAAATGGTCATGAAAGTCAAGAAAAAAGTCACGAGATTTAGCTTTTGGGTCACGATTTTTTTTTTCTGTGTACAAATATGCATATAAGCTAGAACATTTTGCTATAAAACGTCAAAATTCACCATCAGAAATGTCTATGGTCGGCTTTAGACGCTACCAAATCTCAAGCAAAGCACGCTGCTATCGCATACATGAAAATTCGGCCTAATTCGCAACCAAATTCTCTCTTGAGAATGTTACTAAATTGTATGGTTTGGCAAAGAAAAGGTCACGAAATTTCGTTTTGGAATTTTAGTAGACACCCTGTCTCCGCAATAGGTATATTAAAAATCTCACACAACGTTATTACAAGCCAAAAATTATAAAGGGGTAGCTGGCAAGAGGATGTGATAAAATGGGGACTATGATAGGAATTAGATTGAGTACCACTGGATTAGATGAACATATTATTCATCTGAGCATTTACACGAAAAGCCACTGGACTTGCACAGTTATTACTGTCAGCTGATTTAGGATTTAGATTTCTGGCCTTCCGGGATCTAAGGCCATTTAGCCCTTCACGATTTGAGGGATGACGTCCTTCGGCGACGGCCTGGGACCTATAAGTTAATACCACCCCGGCATTTGCATTCAGGGTGGCTGGCCTGAAAAAGCATTTTACACTTTTTCGACCGAGTGCCCCCACCGGGAATCGAACCCGGGACCGCTCGCACCGAAGGCGAGAGCGTTAGCGATTACGCAACGCGGGGCCACTACTGTGAGTTGAGTTCCAACTAATTGTAATAAAACGTAATAAAGCTACTGTTGAGGCTGAGCCTTTTGTTCGCTTACGTCACTATGCTTGTAGCACGATGTCTTTGTTTCACGTTACTACTTCGTGGTTATAGTTTTTTGAAGATTAAAAAGGGACAAATATAAGAAAACCAATGGAATAACTTGTTTTGTAGATTCAGTACAAAAATTGTTAACATTAAAATGAATCTTTTGTAGGATAGATTGTCGACTATCCGGCTCGTTACTATCCAGCCTAGTTGGAAAGTAATAAAATGAGAAATATATATATATATAATTTTTTTTTTTTAACGATCAACTTTTATTGGCTTCATAAAAACGCGAATTAGGTAAGGATAAGCAGCCTTCTTTGAAGGACATTTGATAAAGTTTTAAATCATTTATCTTAGGTCTTCCTTTTCACAATTGCGTAATCATTTATTAGTGAACAATAAAATAAGTTATTTTGTTTTAATAACTAGGCGAACGTTTTACGTTAATGTTTTAATTATCTTAAAATTGTGTGTATTCATATTATACAGTGTAAATCATATAATGTTTCCTGCAGTGAAGTTAGACATTATAAAATGTGTACAATATTTTTATTTATAGACTTCCTTTTCCTGTAATAAATTCTTAAAATTACAGTACAGTACATAACAAACATTTATAAAGTACAAATTTTTATTGAGAGGTCAGAAAATACGAATTAAGAGCGAGTTTTCGTATAAAAAGTAGGAGGTAATGAGGTAATTATAGAAATTCCGCCTAAGAGTTCTGGGTGTATGAAAAAGGTCCTTACAGCTCTGAAAACTCGTATTGATTTATTTGTTTAGCTTACAGACATGGGTTTGGTGTCATTTTGTAGTTTTTTTTTTAAAATACCTTATACCTAAAGAGGTTCAATGTTGCTTCCATTGGTTATGCGGCCCACATCCCATCTGAAGTCTCATTTGCTCTAGAACGTCTTCAGACGTACGGGGACGACCTGAAGATTCGTTGTGTCTTATCGAACATCCAGTTTCAATAAAACACTTACGCCACTGATAAATAGTAGGCCTACTGGGAGGATCTTGAACATACTTTGTATGAAAATTACGTTGCACAGTTGTCACAGACTTGGATTCTTCAAACCAAAACACACAGCTAGCACGCTCGGGACCAGTAAGGCCAGCCATCTTTGCTGCAATTTACGCTAGCGCTTGTTTCTGAAGTAGTGTACTACGTGAGTCAAAACTTTATGTACTATTTTGCTACAAAATGACACCAAAATCATGTCTATAAGATAAATGAATAAATCAATGTGAGTTTACAAAGTTGTGAAGTCCTTTTTTGATACACCCTGTATGTTTCTAACTTGACGGGTCGTGAGATATTGTATTTTTTCTTTTTCTTTTCTTTTCTTTTCTTCCTTTTTCTTTTTTTTGCATATTTTCTACCCCTGTTAAGATGCGCCCTGTGAGAAAACTAATGTGATAAAAACGTAATTTGAGCTATGGTTCACTCATGTACTAAAAATCACCAAATTCGGTCCAGGAGGAGGCAGCCGTCAAACATTTTTATATTTCATTTTTACTATATATACGCTAAACTCAAGATCAACTGGCTTGTGACTATCTCACCTCTGTACTTGCCGGTGTAGTTCCAGAAAAAGTATAGAAAAAAAAAAATTCCCTTCTTCGAACGAACCACTTGACTTCTTGATGCCTTTATGGAAACGTGACTTTAGTGAGGAAGATTAGCCATTTATCAAGGGCTCTTTCAAAAGCTAAAATTGTAAGTTTTTAGTCTTTTAGGGCTACTTTATTCCTCTAGATTTCTCGGCTTTCGGCATATATGGCCATGTTACCCCGTCACGAATAAGGGATGACTTCCTTCGGCAGTCACACTATCCGAGGAAAGGGAAGGAAGGAAGAGACCTATATGTTAGGTACCATCCCGGCATTTCCTGGTGTAAATGAAGAAATCTCAGTCGGGATGGTTGGCCTGAGAAAGCTTTCACACTTCTTTCGACAGTGTGTCCCCACCGGGAATTGAACTAGGGACCGCTCTTTATCAATGACTAGTAAAGCGGTTTAAGTATTTCATTAAGAATTTGGTATGTTTTATGTTAATGTTTAATTTTAAAGCTGTATATACGAATAATATACATCATTTTATGTTTCCTGCAATGAAGTTAAACATTATAAAATTTATCTTAAAATGTGTTCAATATTTTATTGGTGGACTTCTTTTTTCTGTAATAAATTTTTAAACGTTACAGTACATTACGTAACAAAAATATGTATAGTACTGGCCTTTAATAAGAGGTCAGAAAATATGAATAACAGCGACTGTAATATAGAAAGTGTGTGTGTTTTTTTAATGGTATAGATGGGGTAAGAAGTGAGTAATTATAGAATTTCAGCTTACCCGGCTTACCTTCTGCTACATTAGGCCAGATAGTCGGAAGTTTACTGTATTTGCAAGTACGGTAATGTGTAAATAATTTTAATGTTTCTCTTCTTTTATTTTAGGTCAATTTTTTAATTAGTCAATTCTCGGCACTACTATTGGCACCTTTGTTTCGAACTACGCTCCATCCATCATGCACGAGTTCAGCAACTCGACATGCTGTTGCTCTCATCGGCGGATTGGCGCTTGGGTACTTCTGCTTTGGAAAGTAAGTAGCTCAGATTTCATTACAGTACGAGGTATTTCCAAACGTTTACGGTCTGACACTGAATCACTTGTAATAAGCCGTTCATGACATACAGTGCCATCTATGGTAGAAATAATTTTTCAGTTTCAACTGTCTAGGTATGTCAGTTCTTTGGAGGTAAGTTATTTGAATTAGTCGCTGTGCGTTGAGCTTGCGTATTACTACATGGCAATGCTGCAATCCATGCGGTTGTTGCCAAGATTGCATTGCTAAATCTGGGCTGTAGAGTGGGTGCTGAATCTCTTCAGAGCCACCGTGTTTTACTGCAGCTTTGGCAATAACAGCAGTGTGGAGTAGAGCATTGTCATGCAGTAGATTCTATGCGATCTCAACGCACAGCGACTAATTATTCCAATAACTGCCTCCAACAAACTGAGACATCTACGACAGTTGAAATTAATAAATTATTTCAGTCATAGATGGCACTTTATATCCATGATGACGCCGTTTATGGAAGAAATAATGTATCAATTTCAACTGTCTAGCTGTGTCAGTTTGTTGGAAGTCGTCACTTGAACCAGTCGTAGTGCGTTGAGCTAGCGTACTGTACGAATCTAGGTGTAGGGGGTGGGTGCTGAATCTCTTCGAAGGCACAGTCTTACACTCATGTGGACTGGAGCATTGCCATGCAGTAGATTCTATGCGAGCTCAACGCACAGCGTCTGATTGCAATAACTGGCTCCAACAAACTGAGACATCTAGACAGCTGAAATTAATACAGTATGTCTTTCACAGATGGCACTATATATCTTTGGCATATGGCGCCATCTGTGGAGAAAATAATGTCTCAGTTTCAACTGTCTAGCTGCGTCAGTTTGTTGGAGGCATTCATTAGAATTAGTCGGAGTGCTTTGAGATAGCGTACTGTACGAATCAAGATGTAGGGGGTGGGTGCTGAATTTCCTCAGTGCAGCTTTGTCAACACTCATGTGGGCTGTAGCATTACCATGCATTAGGATCTATGCGAGCTCAACGCACAGCGACTAATTCAAATGACTGCCTCCAACGAACTGAAGCAGCTAGACAGTTGAAACTAATACATTATTTCATTCAATAGATGACACTATATTTCTATGAACGCTTTATTACCAGTAGCGCGATATTTCAGTGTCAAGTCGGAAATATTTGAAATACTCTTAATATTTCTGTAGTGGATTTTCTTCAAAGATAATTATTACGTTATATATTAAAGAAAGGGGAGAAACAATCTGATTTTTTACACTTCAAATCCTCTGTATGTGCGAATTCAGTGATATACAAAGAGTAAAAAAATAGATGACTGGACCTAGATCTTTGGCGTGCCATTTTGATACGTTAAACACTATGCTACCCAAAGTGACCTGGAGGTCCAAAGTGTCCAAAGTGAAGTGCTACGTCAAAAGTATTCTGAATATGAAAACTAGATTGTCTAAATACGACTGCTAGATTGTTGTACAAGTCATAGGATCTAAGTAGAAAGCACAAACTTAGAGTGAGAGAGTGTAATGACAAAGGACCGGATGTTTAGGCTAAGGATGGCCAGCGTGGACCCGGTTTTCGGCTCTGAACAGATCAGTTTCTAGATGATCCGGTTCCGGAACTAAGTTTTCGGATCCAGGTCTGTAACCGGTTACTAAGATCTTGTTCTGTAACCTGTTCCTAAGATCCGGTTCTGAAACCTGATCTCCAAGGACCGGTTCCTTGCGGAACCAGTTCCTCTGGAACCGGAACTTTGTGGCCATTTTTAGTTTAGGCATCATAAACCTGGAAAATAGGCACTTAAAATTTAGAAAAAATATGCAGTAAAATAACTCTAAATAATGAAGAAAAATACTCAATACAATTAAAAAATAAATTCAAGTCACAGATGATGTTCAAGGATCTAGAAACATACCTGCTTTTTTAATATCTTCTTTTACTGTATATATAAAAACGAAGCTTTACATGTATTCCGTGTATATTTGGTAAATACATTGTATACAGCACTTTACCACTACACTTAACAATCCAAATTTTATACACTTTATTAGTTACACGGCAGTCCAAAGTTTTACAGTACTTTATCAATACACACAGCAGTCCAAAATTTTATGGCATCTTATTACAACAAACAGCACTTATATTTCTCGAACTGGCAGGATCCTTTCTTGAAACACTAAACTATATATTTTTCCCAATATATTCTTATTTTGAAGAAAATGCATAGAATAGTCAACATTAGGCAGGAAGGGCGAAATAGGCAAAATAAAATTGGCGTAAATTAACTATAATCCACAATACAAACTTTGAAACGTTATTTTTAGTTATTCCTTCAATATTAAAGAAGACATTTTGCCTAACATTCGGTCTTTAATAATTGACTGTTCCGGGAAGCGGACTGACTAGTGTAGTAATTAACGCATCTAATGGCACGCCCAAGATTTCGGTCCAGTCATTCTTTTTCATTCTTTGTAAATCATAATTATTACGTCTTTATTTATAGAAGTAAACATTCAGTCAGTAAAGTGATGAGGTGTGCTAAGCGATTCGGAAAAAGCTTAGGAGTGGTGGTACGTTTCTTATGTCCGAAGCATATAATTGACGGTAGCTACAGCATTTGGGATCTGAAGCACATGAGTTCCTACCGGGAACCGAATCCAGGTCCTTCGCTTACCATATAGCCACGAAGGAGCTTGGGAAAAAGATTAGTGAGCTTATCAGTAAATAAGTTTTTAAGCTCGCATTAGGATCATAAACGTCATTGTACCCCACTTTTGCAACAGGCAAAAGATGGTTCAGCTTTCCGTTTAAATTTGTCATAGGTCGGTTACTGTGACACGATTTTAACTATTGTAACTTCGTGTAAATCCAGGAAAGAAAAGAAAGAAAGAAAGAAAGAAAAAAAAAAAAGATAATGGGTTTTGATACGCACCTAAAACCTTTTGGGTCTTGTGCAGAGTCGTTTCTAGCGTTATTGAGGGTTCCTACTGGTCAGGGAAAATGATGCATGTTAGTGAAACTCAGAGAAAAAGACTGGAGATCAGGGAAAGTCTTGGAAATTTTATAAAATATATTTTTTCTAACATTAATTATACACCAACCTCAGCTTAGCCAACCATTAATGATCACAGTATGGAACGTTGCTCAGATTTTTATGGGTGGTAAGTGGAATGTATGTATGAGCAATTGATTACTATTTTTCCCTATAGAATAAATGTTCTCATATATAAATAGTCACCGTTATTTATTCCTTATTTATATGTCAGCGTCATCCGACAACTGTCATGAAAGTCAGGGAATTTCCTGCCAAAGGTCAGGGAGAAGTCAGGGAAATAATTTCTCCAGATGAGTATGGGCCCTGCATATTAAGAGCTTGACTAATACGTGATGATAACTTCCGTATTTAAAAACACGTAGTTAAAGTTCAGAACAATTTATATCGAAAAAGGCCAGCCTCGACGTTTCTGTAGGGTTTTTCAAATAGAATAGGAGAAATCAGTGTAAGCGAGAATAGGACTCACTTAACTTGATCTCTCGTAAAGTGTTTGGACAACCCTGCAAACAAGTCGAGGTTGGTCTTTTTTATTATAAACTAGCTGAACCTGCGCTCTCTATACAGCGCATCATTCACATATGAGCATAAATCTCTTTGTAATTCCTCACATCTGTACATGTCCCTTTACAGACACAAGTGAAAGACGTCTTGGTAAAAATCGGCAAGATATACCGTAAAGGGGAGATTTTTTCGATTACATTTTCAATATCTCGCACCGTTTGCAAGATTTGAGCCTACATCCACTTGGAGTTTTTAATTAATATGACCAGTGTTTTCTTTCTTCTTGCATGCAGTATGTAATAAGCAAATACATAACACAGAATTAATTATAATGCCAGTGATATATGGTGTTCATTAGGCAAAACACTCCAGACAATAAAGATTCAACTTAGACTGGAGAAATGGTTATTCTTCGTTTTTCATTATAATTTGGCCATGAAACAAACGCCTGGGAGATATGCAAACCCTGTATACAATCATGTGCTGGAATGTATAATGCGGAGGACGTAAAAAGGTGTTTTTTTTTTAATTTCAACACTTCCAGTGTGCCTGTACAAATGTAATAAAGAAATAATGGCCATTTTTTTTTAATCAGTTAGAACTGGACAATCTACGCAAAATTTTCAATTGATCAGTGAAAACTTCATCTTTCTAGAGCTTGTAGTTTGCGAGATCTCATTGTCGAAAGGATTGGCCACAAACATATAAACGTCCACAAACGTATAGTTTAAAAGAACTCCTTAGATGGCAGCACAATTCATTTGCATTGATTTTGGAGAAGACTTATTAAAATACAAAGGCTTTGAACAATAATTTTAAAAAGATAATCTTTATGAAAAAGATCTATTTAAATTATTTATTTATAAAGTACACATACTTTAAAATATTTTGTCTTTGTTAAACGTGAAATTACAAATAACCGTAAATAAAAGGTTTAAATTATCAGAAGTTAGAGGTTGGACCTCTGGCGTTTTTATTGCTTTTGTAGCATTTTAATAGATAGATCGTGTATAACTTCTGTGACGTGTTACTAAATACGGAAATTAGTATCATGTGTTAGATAAGCTCTTAATGCAACGCTAAAAACGACTCTGCATAAAGCCCTTTATCTTTTTTCTTCTTTTCATTCTTATATATATATATATATATATATATATATATATATATATATATATATATATATATATATATATTAACTAGATTTAAGGTGATATTTTATTGAGAATTCAGAGGTGTGGTGTACTTCCGTTAGCCGCCTGGATATGACGACTGTTTAATTGAATTGATAATACAATGAAACTTCTTAATGATTGACGCTAATGGAACGTGATTATTTATATGTAAATGGGAAGGGCCAGTTACAGAAAAGCAACACAGATTTAGTTTACTAACAGCTCATATGGTAATTGTATGCAGTATACAGTAAATACATTAGTTCTAAGTATGAATATAGGTTGATATCCAAATATAATGCTCAGTATTGTAATTACTGGGGGAATGAAGGGAGAAACCCCTTGTCTGTAAAGAAGCAAAATTATCCCTTGGTAATGTGTTTATATGGGGGTGTACTGCAAACTTATTGTGTGATCATTTTCTTCTCAAGTACAATTAATGATACTACGGTGGATGATCGAAAAGAAAGATTACCAAACCTAAAACTTATAGGTTATCCACTTAACGAAAATTTATTTGTAGATTAATAACACGTCTATCTTGTTGCACGTTTGAAGACTTCGGTTTCTGGTCATGTATACTCGAGAAGCGGACATTGAAAATGATGACTCGTCTGGAAAATTGTTTAAGAGTATAAGTGAGGTCAGTGGTGCGGTTCCTGTGGGCCAAAAAGCATTACACCTGCTGACATGCATAGGCAGATTTATAGTGGTGTGCATATATATGGAGGACTAAATTTCAAAGCAACAAATAGGGAAATGGAATCGTGCCTTCAAAGAAAGATGGACCAATATTGCTAATGACAACCCTCAATGCAGTGGTAGACCCAGTAACTTCAACCATTGATGTTACTCTTGAAACGACCTTCTACAGCCCTGACCTAGCCCCAGTGACTTTCAGATTTTCCCCGTTCGAAAGCAAAAAATGGCTGGCCACCATTATCTGGCATGTGATCATGTGTAAACCGCTGCCTCGCGGTGGCTACAAGAACTTCACACGGATTTCTGCGCAAATAGCTCAGAAAACTTTATCTGCCGTTGTGGCGAGCGGTTGAAGAACTGTGATAATATCGATGACTATTGTTGAGTGCCCTCTATCATGAGGTGTGTTGATCTTCCAGCTATTTCTCACACATAAGCCATAATAGGCTTTCTAACTTCTTTTTTCCCGATCATTCCTAGTACTAATGTCCTTTAATATATTTACTGATTGTATTAAAAGTAAATGTAACCCAATAAGATAATGCAACAGTATCATTAAATACTGAGACCAACCAAACGTGACAGTTTGCAAATTTCTGGGGAATATGTCTGCATTAGTTGTCTGCCGTGTAATCGTGAGATCACTAGTTTCTGATCGAAATTTTGCTTGTGAGTGCTGGACCATTCGAAAGAGTCAATTGAAGATTTATGTCCAGATTGCAGAAAGTTTCTGTGGTAAATAAGTATGAGCTGAGTATATTTCTTGTCCGTTATGAAGAGGCTACTAAAACATTGGAGTTTTTTTTTTTTTTTTTTTTTTTTTTTGAAAATGTTCGTGTCTGAAAACGACAGAGTTCTTTTATATAATAATACATATATTTTTGTCGGGATGAAAACTTTTGTTTCTACTGTGGTGGTCATTAAGAGAGGTTTCACTGTAATAATAATAATAATAATAATAATAATATAATTTTAATCTTAAGAATTTGATGTAATTAGACAATTTTTAGATTCTTTGTTAGCGAAATAATATTTTATTTCTCCTTTCAGCAAAGCAATTCATCTGGCGGGGCTTCCATCAATTTGCTACATAGTAATGAGAACACAAAGACCACAGATCATGCAAAGGTATGAACCATCGTGTAACATTTACTTTGTTTCTGATAGCTGTATAGGAATGAAGAACTTGGTGGAAGAAGAGCATGCCCCAAATTTTCAATTTTAAAAAAGGCGGTTAAAGTTGTCAAGAAAGATAACAATGCATGATTCTACGAAATTTAGGTACCAGATTAGGCAAGGTTTGGCATACCCCGCAGCAAATAACTACACATAATAGATGGTACTAGGTTTTAAAAATGCAGGAGAGAGAGTTTCTGTAGAGGAGAGGGATAAGGCTGTTCTTCCATCAAACCCTATAATTACATTTTCAAGTCTTAAGGTTTGTGTAAACGAACAAGTTTCGCCGATAGATGTCACTAGTCTTCGTATCTTTCTCATGTATTTTTTACCTGTCACGAAAATTCACGATTTCTCTTACAAATCTCAACCTAGAGACTTCAGATTTTTAGAAAAGGAACTTTAATCTATCGAATTCAACAATCCGTGCCGATTTTTTGCTTAGAATTTTCTTCATTGTTGAAACAGTGCCTTTGTTAAAGGTTTGGATATCCATTTGAAGAATCAAGCCATTTCAACAATGAAGAAAATTTTAAATAAAAAATCCGGCACGGATTGTTGCCTTCGATAGGTTATGAAGTTCCTTCTCTAAAAATTTGAAGTGTGTAAGTTGAAATTTGTAAGAGAAATCGTGAATTTTCGTGGAAGCTAAAAAAAAAAAAAAAAAAAAAAAAAACACATGAGAGAGAGAGAGATAGAGAGAGAGACTGACTGACTGACTGAGACTGAGACTGACTGACTGAGACTGTAGTGAGACCTATCGGCAAAACTTGTCCCTTTAAACCAACCTTGAACTGTTGTATATTTTGAACGAATGTAAATTCGTGAATTGTATATTTTATGTTTAGTATTTATTAGGTATGTACAGTCAGCGACAAAAGTTTTTTTTCCGTTTGATGAAATTAGTTTCGTAAATAGCTTCAGAATGAGAGGGCAGTTTGAGTACAGTTTTCAGTAAATTAAAAAGAATTTGATTTTCTGTACGTTCCAGCCATACCACCGTTATCCCCAAAATAAATTTTATTAAATGAAAAGATTATTGTCGCTGAATGTACCTACAATATGATGATGACCATGACAGCAGTATTACGAGATCGTAAAAATTAAATTAAATTTTTAGTTCTACGTTCCAGTGTTTTGCTTTTTAGGCTAAAAAAAAAAAGGCAGATGATTAATGAAAACGAATGACAATGAAAGAATTGGTGGAATGAAAGTGTGGGATGAAACAGTAAAACTCCGAAGAAAACACTCTGACACGATGTTGTCAATCACAAACTTACATGGTCTGGGATCGAACCAGGGACCCCCGCGCCAGAGGTTGTCGCTATACTATTGAGTCACAGTTAGGGTGACCACAAAATTTTCAGCTGAAAACTGGACAGGTTCCTGTCCTTTTTAATAATCATGAGAAATGAGAAAGAGGCCAGTGCGTAAATTAGTTCTTGTTTACCTTAGCAATACCTAATACAATATATTGTAATATAACGTAATACATATAAGCTATAAAATATAAACAGCATTTAACTTCCAATGCAATAGGACATGATGCTGCGTGCATTTGCTTCTTTGTCCTAGCTCGAATCCTTGATACTACCTTGGGTGAGAAGTTTACTCTTTAACTGAAAAATGCCAGAATTATTTCTCAGAAGAATCTGTCTTCTTGAGAATAGCTTTATTCTTTAATAGTCAGTCTGTCTCTCTCTCTCTCTCTCTCTCTCTCTCTCTCTCTCTCTCTCTCTCTCTCTCATGTATTTTTTTTTTAGCTTCCACGAAAATTCACGATTTCTCTTACAAATTTCAACTTACACACTTCAAATTTTTAGAGAAGGAACTTCATAACCTATCGAAGGCAACAATCCGTGCCGGATTTTTTATTTAAAATTTTCTTCATTGTTGAAATGGATATCCAAACCTTTAACAAAGGCACTGTTTCAACAATGAAGAAAATTCTAAACAAAAAATCGGCACGGATTGTTGAATTCGATAGATTAAAGTTCCTTTTCTAAAAATCTGAAGTCTCTAGGTTGAGATTTGTAAGAGAAATCGTGAATTTTCGTGACAGGTAAAAAATACATGAGAAAGATACGAAAACTAGTGACATCTATCGGCGAAACTTGTTCGTTTACTCACTGGAAGTGGTAGAAAATTAACGTTTGTCGATTTTAACGTTGATCACTGTAGAGCGAAAACGGTAATAGATAGCGAGAATGGTTTCCTGTAATCTATTAAGCGTCTACAAGCATACATCTCGTCTCCATGCTTAACTTTACTTGAACTCTACACAAAAGTCCACAACAACTTTTTTCGGTTTCAATATTAATTGAGCTAATATCCTGCCATGCAAACTAAAATTCCTTCACATGATATACACGTGACGTGGGATGTAAATTTTCTTCGAACGAAGTTTTGGGTAAACGTCTAATAATTTTGTTCGCATTTTACAAATTAACCCCAGAAAGACTAAGGAAGGGGGGATGAATTTTGCCTACAAGTTTTTGTTTATTTACTTTATATGGATTAATATCTATTCAGGATTCTTTTTTTTTCCCTTTTGATGAAAGGTTCATTTTAGCTTTTTAAAACTGGGATATACTGCATTGTTTTTCTGTTTAAAAAAAAAGAAAAAGAAAAAAAAGTTGTGCCGTCCAATTTGACCCTCCTTGCTCATAGGTGCTACCCATCTTTATTTTTCCCAAAATTCCTTTCATTTGTTTCTATATATTTATAAAACTTGTATTACTTTTTAAAAATGATACTTTTCTCATTTATATATACACTTAGACTTTCATAGAGCTTGTCGAGTGTTAACTATAATATTGGTTTTCAGCATAGTATTATAAGAAATTTGGTATAATATATAAGCAGTTTTACGAACTGTATTTAGCCCGTTTTTAGAAATAAAAAGCAGAATTCCTTGAAAAGTTTTTTTTTTTTTTTTTTTATGTAGTTGAACACGTTAACTCAAATTGAACAAATATACTCTGAAAGCTACTTAAAACGAGCGCGGACAAATTTGACCCCCCCCCCCCCCCTGGTCCTTTACGTAGCAGATGCGAGCACGGACTTTCTAGGGTTAATGTTTCAGTAACAACTCCTGCGTAACATTATTTAGTTCAAGTGATTGGACCGAGGAAGTTTAGTGCGGTGGACTGTATCTTTTATTCATCATACATTGATATTAGATAGCTTTTAGGGGCTAATATAGTAACGATATTTTTTTTCTTTCTTTCTTTTAAGGATGGTATTGGCTGTGTCCCTTCTCTACCTGTCCTTCATTCATCTTCAGAGGCAGCTTTTTAACTATGGATCTTACACACTGGACATCACAGGTGAGAGAAATTTATTTGGTACTTCGTTCGTGGTTTTTCTGACAGAAATGCGAAACTTTTTAAAGAATTATCGCCGAGGTCCGCCGGTGTCCCAGTATTTTGATAATTACTTTCTTCTTCTTCTTCTTCTTCTTCTTCTTCTTATTTATTATTATTATTATTATTATTATTATTATTATTATTATTATTATCATCATCATCATCATCAGCAGCAGCAGCAGCAGCATCATCATCATTATTATTATTATTACTAGCATAACCTGCGCTCTCGACATAGCACATCATTTACATATGAGTATAAATCTCCTTGTCATTCCACACATCTGTACATGTCCATTTACAGACACAAGTGAAAGATGTCTTTGTTAAAAATCGGCAAGGGGTACCATAAAGGAGTTTTTCCCCATTATGTTTTCATTATCTCGCACCGTTTACAAGATTTGAGATTACTTCCGGTTGAGTTTCTATAATTGATGTATGATCAGTGTTTTCTTCCTTCTTGCATGCAGTATGTAATAAGCAAATACATTATACACACAGTTATAATGTCAGTGATATATGATGATAAAGATTCATCTTAGACTGCAGAAATGGTTATCCTTCGTTTTTCATGATCATTTGGCCATCAAGCGCCTAAGAGATAAACTAACCTCGTATACAAATGTGTGGTGTTGAAATGTATAACTCGTAGGATATGATGCCTTATTTTTTAAAAAAATTTAACACTTCCAGTGTACTTCTAAAAAAGTGTAATAAAGAAATAAGGCTTTTTTATAAAAAAAATATTGAATTAGAACTGAACGATCTACACAAAATTTGCAATTGATCAGTGAAAACGGCATCTTTTTAGAGCTTGTGGTTTCAGAGATATCATTGTCAAAAGAGTTGGCCACGAACATAGAAGCTTTTTTCAACGATAAATATGTAAACCTTGAACACAAATATATAAACCTAGCATGCTGATGTCCGTGGGTGTCCCAATATTTTGATAATCGCTTTTCTTTCTCCTTATTTTATTATTATTATTATTATTATTATTATTTAGTTCACAGAATAACCCTTGCAACCGAATATACGTTTTGAAAGAATACAGCACAAATTATTTTCAAAATCGTGACATACATTGTACAAGACAGTGGACACTTGACAGAAATATATGTTGGCATAGACTTGTAAAAAATGGAAGCTAGCAACAACAAATTCCGAATTCAAGCACTTAAAATACTACTTACCTGTTAGTAGATACGCAAAAAGTTTCATAGTCTTGTAAAGAATATTTTAAAATCATTTCTTGTTTGTTGAAGACCAGTGTATGGAAAAAAAAAAAAAAAATCGGAAGTATTGGAAGTACAATGTATTATTTGATAGACGGATTTTATCGTAGTTTTTTATCAGATCAAATGATTTTCACAGTTATATTGTAGCAGCAGTCATCTCGTGTAATAAACAAAGAAAACAGATTGAAAAAATAAATGAAAGTACAAAAAAAAAAAAATGTTGAACGGCCTGCGCTTGTACCTTGTGGATACTAATGAGAATGGAAAATTATGCAAGGACTTTAAAATATCACAATGAAAGAAAATAGTTGAACTGCGTAGAAAATCCATACACTTGTGTTGTTCACCAGAAACTTAACATGTCTTGAAGTTGAACTGAGAACCGCACTCCATAGCAGTGAGCTCTACCATTTAATCACCTTTTGGTACGTGCTGTATATAGAAGCAATGTAAGGTAAAATTACTTCACTGTTAAGATGTATTTTGGTTTTTGAGAGTTGGTGCACAATGGTGCAATATGGTTAGTGACTATACAATCTCTAATAATTTAATTTTAAAAAAAAATCCATTGCTGCACTCGGACAAGGTCCATTTGGCCCATGGGCGGTATGGAAATAAGTTTCAGGTTTCGAAAAACGCGTCACATAGAAGAGGTGATGCGATGAGTATTACGCTCTGGTAGCGTTTAGCACCAAACTGAGTGAATTGCTACAGCACGTTGTTAGCAAAGATAGATTTCAGTTTGCGTTGGGCACATCATAATTCAGAAGATTTATTTGTCATTGGGTAGTCTATTGTTGGGTTAATAAAATACATAGAAAGATTTTTAGTTATCTTATGAACAGACACGCTTACACATAAGGCGCGGAAGAGTAATTTGCAAATGTTTAATCATTTTTCAATGAGATATAGCTTCTATATATTTCTCATAGAGGTCCTTATTAATGCATTCTTGCAGTCAATGTTATCAGCAATGCATAAATCCTTGTTTATAACGTCTTTCTTTAAAGGAAGGTAGTGAGTTGTATCGCACAAAGTGCGCAGTCTGCCAACTCGTGTTATTCTTTCTTTCGTCTAACGCAGTGATAGCCAAACCGTCGATCACGAACTACTAGTAACTCGCGGGGTATTTCCGGTAGATCACATTAACGCTTCGGTTGGCTGATCTTGATCAGTGTTGGCATTTGTTTATTGCAAATGTATTTTATATATATATATATATACAATAGTTGGTAGTTCCTCTGGTCGGTGGCTTATAGTAGGATTTAAAAATGGTTCGGTAGCTCAAAAGCTTTATCAGTTTGGCGACCACTGGTCTAACGTAAATGAGTTGTTACAATGACTGAAATGAACTTAGATGTGAGTGATGTGCGACGTATTCTTGAGAAAGTGTCCGGTGACATGAAATTGATAATACTAGTGATCTAAGTGATGAAAACGTAAATTCAAATGACTGTGATAGTAATTCTGAACAAGGGGTGCATATTTCAGTATAACTCCAGCGGGCAGGTCTCAATACTTGACATATTTCTTCAGGATATTAGTAGAGAAACATTATAACTTTTATCGAGAATATTCTATGTGAATGTCACTTTGTGTCGTAAAGCATAGATGCATGATCAAAATTATATCCTGTCGAGTATTTAGTATATCCCGTGTTGTCATTTTCAGTGTCAGGTATAGTGTTTCTATGCCAAAGAAATATGCATGAAATTGCGACAAAAACTCGATCAATATTACAATATATCGTACAAAGTATTGCGACAAAAACTCGATCAATATTACAATATATCGTACAAAGTGTTCAAGCGCACGTTGCTGTTACAACGTAATGCTTGCCTCCTCGAAGTTTAAAGTTGCTATTTGATACATATTGAATGATGAAAATATCTTACATTATATATCCGATTCAAAAACTTACTATTATATCATTTCAATACTCACTGGTATCTTCAGTAATGGTAACCTCCTTTCATACTAAATTATTAAAAAGATCTCCGTTGTCCTGAAGGAGCTAATGAGACGTGAATCATTGGGAAACAGTACATTGTTTACTGTGATCCATTTCTGCACTGCAGCATTAATAAGTAGCAGAATCACTTATACTGATGAAGAGTGACACTTCTGATGCCATTTAAATGCAAATTCAGCCCACAGTAGTAATCTTTAATTTTTACTAACACTTTTACCAAACACATGGCATAAGAAATTATGCATTGTAAAGTTTTTATTTCAGTATAACAGTACGAGTTTGAACTCTATATTTAAAGTGAGAAACTATTCTCATTACATACAAGATGTATCATACAGTTTCTTATTTCTGCTACTATTATCATTATTAATATTATTTTTTAATGTATAACAGGTCCTTTAATGGTAATCGTGCAGAAAGTGACAAGTTTAGCTTTTAGTCTTCATGATGGGCTTACGAAAAAGGAAGAGGAAATGACGTCATCACAGAAATACCATGCAGTAAGGTATGTACATGAATATCCATTACATTAAATATGCATCACGTGGAGATGCAAGAGCTCAGACAATACCAGGTCATACAAATCCACTGATTTTTTTTTAAAGCGGATAATTGTAAATATCTTCAAATTAATAATCAATAATTTGTTCCCACTATAACGCAAGAAACGTTTATTTACTTTGTTTCGGAAAGAGAGGGTTTTTAACAAAGAAAATGGGTCATCTCAGTGTGAACAAGTAAATAAATAAATATGGGTAATCATGGATGTGTTTGGTGGTCTAGTTTTAATGACTGGGGTATAGTTTCATGATTTGTAGAACTGTTAGTGTAATGTTCAGTAACAAACATCTTTCGATGCAATTATGGATTAACTAAAACATACATGGAACTAAAACTAAATTACACTAAAACATACATGAGGGGCCGCGGTGGTTGAGTGGTAGAGTGTTCACTTCTGGTGTATGGGACCCTTTGGTCGATCCCAGCTCGCGCCAAGTGAGCTTTGTGGTGGACAAACACCTTGTGCGTGACCATTTTATTCTTTCACATCATGACCGTCATAACCATAACGGCATAACCATGGGACCTAGCCGGCATAACCATGGGACGTAAAACTTAGATTTCATTTCATTCAAAACATACATGAATCAAATGTTCAAAGAAACCAGAGTAGTTTTATGCGAGGCCATAGTTTACAATATTTTTTCTTTCTTTTTAACATTTTGTTGCATGAATATGATCGTCATTTGGTGTAAATTTTGTTTGTAAATCTCAGAAGGAAAACGATTCGAACACGTAATAACACAAAGGATATCCATAGCTCACACTAAATCTATCTGGATACCAAATATCTCGCAAAGCAGAATATGAATTTGAAGCTTTAGCTGCAGAAACAACAGATGTAAAAGCATTGAACAGCACCTCCCCAGGAAATTTTTTGGAAAAGTTACTTTGAGTGGACAAGCTTTTTTTTCTTTCTTTCTTTCTTTAACCTTTCTTCTTGTGTGTCTTCCTGAACCATACATTAGGCAAAGATATCTAACAGACAGAGGTGAATTTAACAGTAATAGCTTAAGAATAATATTACTTCAACCCGGCCAAGTTCCATTATATACAGGTAGCTAACTTACAGAGCAATAGATAATACATGCTCTGTAAGTGCATTAGGAAGACGTAGGCGCGGATGGGAGGATAACATTAATATGGATCTCGCAGAAATGGGAATACAAAGTAGAACTGAATCTAGTTGGCTAATAAAGACACAAGCCAGTTTAGAATTTTTCTGAACGCGGCATTGAACCTGCTGGTTCCATAGGCCATAGCAAATAAAATCTTGGGATTTTATGTCTCATGCTTACGCCGACCAGGCTAAAGGAGACAGTGATGATTAGAAATGAATGAGATGGTGCAATGAAGAAAGTGAGAGGAAACGGGAAAACCCGAGAAAACCTAAGTACACCATGTTTGTCTACCTGAAAGCTCACTTGGCGCGAGCTGAGATCGAACCAAGGACCCCATGCACCAGAGGTGAACGCTCTGCCATTGAGCCACCGCGGCCCCCATAGAGCTAGTTTGTTTAATAAGTACAGTTTTTAAAAATGAAGCCAAGTTAGAGAGGTGGAAAGAAAATTGCACGTATGCGTTGTCAGTATGGACTTTATGCTTGTGACATGAATAAATATATTTTAGGCTTAATTTGAATTTTTATTTTAGCAGTTCTGTACTCTGAATATTAGTTATTTGATTCCTGCTGTTGGGCGTGTGAGGAATGAAGTAGGTAAAGCAACGAATACGAGTAAACGGTGAGTTTTGTATAGTCTTATGTGCTGAGAACGCTGTACAATTATCGAATTTATGTCCAATGTTTGTTTATATACTGTATTTTTGGTACGTTTCTTAACGTATTTCATTTTGTTTGTAGGAAAATGCCCACTCCGCTGGAATATTTTAGTTACATGTTCCACTTCCAGGCGCTGATGGCTGGCCCGGTGGTCTTCTATAAAGATTATATCGAGTTTATTGATGGACAGAACTTCTTACGACACGCACCACCATCGGCAGTAAGTTTTATACTTCTCCTTTTTGTCTTCTATTATGTGAAACTAGCTTTAATTATTTAGGAATAGTCATCAGCTTTTATTTTTTTCTCCAAAGACAACACATGAACGCCCTAAAAGCCATCCAAGCCATGGATTGGGTACTTAATGACTTATTCCACAAATAAACGCAAAGGAGGCTTATAAACCATTCCTGTCCTCAACGGAACAATTGGCTGCGTTTATATGCCACGCCCGTCTATTAAAAATTTAGGGACGGTTGGTTATTCCTTCTTCAGAGATGCAAATTAAAATGCATGCCATAAAAGCCATCCACGACTATGATTGTGTGGCCATCCACGACCATAAAAGCCATCCACAACTTATTTGAGAACTAAACTCAAATCAAGTTTATAAACCACATCTGTCCTATCCGTCCAAATGTGTTCATATACTACATCTGTCCTCAATGGAACAATCGGCTATGTGTTTATATGTCATGGCCATCTATTAAGGATCCAGGGACGGTTGGTAATCAATCTTCCTTCAAAGATGCAAATAGAATGGACACCGTGAATGCCATCCACGGCTATGATAAGGTATTGGATGACTTATTTAACAACCTAAACGCAAATAAGGCTTATAAACCACTTCTGTCTTCTCCATCCAGATCTGTTTATATATCACATCCGTCCTGAATGGAACGATCGCCTGAGAGTTTATATGCCATACCCGTCTATTAAGGATTTAGGGACTGTTGGTAATCAATCTATCTTCAGAGATTCAGATAAAATAGACGCCCTAAAAGCCATCCACCGTTACGATAGGCTATTTATTAAATGACTTACCTGACAACTTAAACACAAATGAGGCTTGTAAACCACTCTTGTCATCCCCGTACGGACGTTGTGTTTATATACCACACCTGTCTTCAATGGAACTATCGGCTGTGTGCTTATATGCCATGATCGTCTATTAAGGATTTAGAGACAATGCTCTTCAATAAAGAAGTGATTGCCGAAAGTGAAGCCTGTTTTGAGTCCAAAGATAAATCGTAAAAAACTCTTGAAGGAGACTACATTGATGAATAAAATAGAATTTTGTCTAAAAGTTGTTGCTTAATTATAGTTGTTGCTTTTAATAATAAACAAACATTCTCGTAGATAGTTAATTTCATGTTATTTTGCTACATATTCATCCATTTTTTTCTTCCTTTCTTTTACAGGGAACAGTTGACAATAATTCAAATAGCAGCAAAATAATCGTAGAACCTTCCCCACGAGTCGTGATAGTGAAGAAGGTGATATCTGGCTTGTTATGTGCCTTGATATTCGTCACGTTGATTCCGTTCTTCCCAATTGAGCGGGTCAAAGGTAAGATCTTGAAAGTGCTTTATTTAGTTTACAGAATTCACCATATTTGCCGGCGTGGGAGTAAGTTCCAAAAACGGGATGTGTCTTAGGCACCTATTCAGAGAATTTTTACTATTTCAATTTGAATAAGTTTCGCTTATTTCTTTACGAAAGCTTTTCACTTACGCACAGGTCAGTGACTTGGTAAATACGGTTTCGATATAATCACTGTATTTTTCGCTTTAATGTATGTGTGCTTTTCTCTGGACGCTCATACAGTATAATTAGGAATCTAAACTTCTCGTCTTAACGACGGGGCACGGTGGCTCAGTGGTAGAGCGCTTGCCTCTGGTGCGTGGGTCCCTAATTCGATTCCGGCCAAGTAAGCTTGTGGACGACATCGTGCTCGTGGGTTTTCCCGGGTTACTTCCATTACTTTCTACTTACTCATTCCACCAATTCTTCCATCATCATTCACTTGCTTTAATCATCATTTATCTTAGCCTAACAGGTATAACCGTAGGACGTTAAATTCAAAGATCTTTATTTTCGTTTTATTAACGATAACAACGATAAGTTGCGGAAAATAAAATAAATCTTACAAATACCTCTAGAAACAGTGAAATGTACTTCTTTTTGATGTGTTTAAATTGCGAAATAAACGCTAATCTGGCCAGTTTGTCAGAATATTAGCGAATTTTACCTAATACTTAAATAAGATCGCGAAATATATTTATGCTGTTAAAAATCTAGTGTCCCAGGAAAGAACTGGACAATTTCAAACGTATAGATGTGTTGGTCCTCTAGAAACTTGATATTCTTATGGAAATAGACTCTTGCAAAGAAATGTTTCAACTATCGTATATTGAATCGCAGCCTATTCTGTAAAATAAAAACATCAGAAATGCTAGATCAACTGAAAAACGTAAGAGGGATGGAGAATATTACACCTCACCAGCCAGGGTTGGCTGGTTTAAACAAGGTTTAAACCAAAAAACGAAAAATGTTCGTAAAAGTGTAACTATTCGTAAAATCTTGATGAACACACATTTGTGGGTTATCACATTTCATTCCCATATATTACTCGTACTATATTCAGATCTAAATTCCACATTCATTACTCAAAGAGATTATATTACAAAAGCAACCTTTTTTTTTTTCATGTCACTTTATGGATGTTTCTTTTGTAACTTTTTTATAGTTTGTTGTTACTGTTATGCAACCAAAGGAAAATTCTAAACATTGTTTCGTTTTAATAATGTTTACTGTTGATAAAATACATCGAAATGCCATACTTTTTTGGGAGGGGGGTCATACAAACCCCACGAGAGGCAATTATTGAAATCATAAGAATCTTTGGTAACTATTTATGTATAAATGGGTCAGAGCTAAAGTGGACTCAAATAATTCGTATCTTTATTCACTTTTCTTACTGATATGCAAAGTAAGTCGTTATATTTCTTTAACTTGGACTAATAAAAGTCATAGTGAACTGACTTGGACTAAATTAGTTCTTCTGTACTCTGTAGTACTTCGAAATTGTCCATATGTAGTTCTGTATAATAGTTCCACTTGTGCAATTGTTTCTTTTTGTCCTTCTGAAATTACTCTTGACGATTATATTAACAAATATGTAAAGATTAGTCCAACGTATTTTTTTTTTATCAGGAATCCTTTGTGAGTGAGTCGGCAGACGTATCGCATTTGTGGCCAATTAGTCCCGGTTTCGAGTTCAAATGGAGGACAATTTCTCTTGGATGTAAGCCGAGAAGCGGTTTGGATTCCGCTTTAAGCTTATGTGATCCCTTCCAGCATAACCCGGTTGTTGCATACTAACACCAAGGCGAAATAAGCTTATTTCTGTCCGTATGTGATATAAATACATAGAGCAAATTATTTAAACAAACAAACAAACAAACAAAAACCCGGTTTAACCCCCCCCAAAAAAAACGGGTTTAAACAAAAACTGTTTTTTGGGTTTTTTCAATAAAAACCATGGTTTTTGCCAATCCTGTCACCAGCTAATAAAAGCCTATTTTTCTTGAAAAGGGATTATAAAAGGAGTCGTTTGAGAACAGAAAGTTATGAACTTCGTGAAAAATCTGTGTACACTTGAAATTGTACTGAACTGAAATTTTACACAAAGAATTGCTGCTTACGCTATTCAAGCAATTAAAAATCGGTTTCTCTTGTATTCTCTGGAAGTAATTATAGGAATCCTTGTTTAATTTGTCCATGGAATACAAGGCTTAAACGAAACTAAATAACTCTCCAGTCGACAAGTGTTTTCAAATTCATTAATTTTACTAAAGTTTTGAGTGGGGAATGGAGGGTGAGGGGAAAATGCAACAAATTCAAACTTCAGTTTTCACGTTGTTTACAGTGTGACAAACCAAAATTCTTACGAGTGTATACTGTGATATTTTTTCTTGCTTTCTTCCATATCCTTGAACAAACTAGTGTGAGGGTGTCTTGCAATTGCAGACAATGTTCGCAACCAAGCCTTCGTGTGCATTAATTGTAATAATATTGCAATAAATTAGACTCATAATTAATACGAGGGTAACTTAATAAGTATCTGCAATCAACTTTTTTATTATTTATTACCACAACGGTACAATGTTTATTCATATCATTTTTCAACATGGTCAACCTGCTTTTCAATGCGTCTGGTTCACCATTGCAGAGCTTTCCGATACCCTCTGCGAAAAAGGTTTCTGGTTCCGAAGCAAGCCACGGATTCACTGCTTCTTTTACTTGTAGGTCGAAGATGAATCTACGGCCTTTGAGAGCATCTTTAAGTGGACCAAACAGATGGTAATCAGACGGGGCGAGATCGGGACTGCAGAATGCTCAAATACGCGAAACGCTGCGTCAGAAGAGTTTGAGCAGTGTGGGCGACGGTGCTCTTCGAGTTTTTTTCGAAACCTATCTCGCACACATTTTGTAAAAGTTTAGCCTGTTATGCATGATGTCATATGTAGAACCGTGACTGATCTGATATGGATTGCTATGCATCAACAGTCACTCGTGTGTTATTCAGAATCGAGGCACGGACTTATTCAATAATATCATCAGTTGTTGCTGTAGCTGGACGCCCTGCTCTTTCATCGTCCGTCACACTCGTTCGGCGCGGTGGCTCAGTGGTAGAGCGTTCACCTCTGGTGCTTGGGGTTCCTGGTTTGATCCCAGGTCGCGCCGTGTGGACTTTGTGGTGGACAAACACCATGTTCGTGGGTTTTCTCGGGGTTCTCCTGTTTCCTCCCACTTTCTTCATTCTACCATTTCATTCATTTCTCATCTTCACAGTCTCCTTTAGCCTAACCGACATTACCCTGGGACGTAAAACTTAAAGATTTCATTTTTTTTTTTTCATTTTTCGTTCGGCCACTTTTGAACTGTAAACACTTCGCTGTGGTAACACATTGTTCCCGCATTGTGGTGAAAGTCTTCTGTGAATTTTTGCTCTGGATACTGTTGGTAAGTATGGAATGAGGCCACGGGTTTGCAAGGTTTTGATATAATGACACATACCCATATTGCTAGGAGATATATGGTGTAAACAGTTCATGTAATGAATATGGTGTGTCAGATTGATAGGATTGGAAATCAGATTCCGTATGGGAGCGTAGGTTCGGGTCCTACCGACTGCGCCAATGTTAAAACTATTGGAAAATATATACTCGACTACTACTGAATTATTCAATTCCTATATTCTTAATCTGTACCAACCACAGCTCAGTTAATTATCTTCATAATATTCCACAATTACACTAACATGGAATATGTCTCAATATTACTCTAATAAACAAACCATACTATATCCTCAGTACATAATCTATTCTGATCAATATATCTTCAATCAATATCTAGTGATTTAATATTCCTACTCTTCATAGCCATCTTGTATAAACAAATCGATCAATATCTATTACAAATCGTGATTCCAAATATTCCACATCCATCTAGATTTCACTCAATCCATTAGAATCGATATTCATTACATGAACTGTTTACACCATATATCTCCTAGCAATATAGTAGTATGGGTATGTGTCATTATATCAAAACCTTGCAAACCCGTGGCCTCATTCCATACCTACCAACAGGTACATTTTCAGACCACAAAAATTAGATGACAGAACGCAGTTCATTTTTGGTGCACAGAGAGAGTAGCGCGGCCATCTGTACTTCGCAACAGCGCAAAGCAGACTGATGTGATAACGCTGCATCCTACCAGAGACGAAGAAAACAGTGACACCTAGCGTCTGGTGAGCCAACCTGAAAAGAAATAAGAAAAATATTGTAGTTACTTATTGACTTACCCTCGTATTTGTGATTTTGAAAGGAGTTATATGTGGACCAGCATCTGAAAAATTCGTGAATATACGTGAATAATTAGTTTGTGAATGAAATCTAGATTTTAAAGGTTGAATTGACGTTATTGATTCTGTAATATATTTTGAATAGGTACATACGTCATGACTTCAGGTTTATCAACTTCGACTACTGAACACAACCAAATTCAAATTCCGTTATAATAACCTGATCAGTGTTAGAATTATTAACGAAATATGTGGTCATGAGTTGACAAGGAGTGTACTAGAAAGATTATTTTGCGATTCAATTGTTACAAATTTTTAAAATGGTGAAAATAGGAAATTTTTCAGTTGTACATCCGTGACGCCAGCGTGCTTTATCAGCTCATTAATGTAATGCTTTTTCTTTGTAGATGAAGATTTTGTTGAAGGAACGTCGTTTTTACACAAAGCAATGTTTTTAATAATGGCAACGTCGTTGGTGCGCTTTAAGTACTATCACGCTTGGCTCCTTGCTGATGGCATTTGTAATGCATCAGGGTTAGGATTCAATGGTTACAATCCAGACGGCACTGCCAAATGGGACCTCATCTCTAACGTAGATGTTCTTCAGTTTGAGGTAAGTTAAAAGAAAACTACGATTTCTAACTAATAAAAGTACGAGGTCCATCCAGAAAGAAACTTTCCTATGCGTCCCGTAACTAGGAAACCGTTATGTTGCGCGAAGAGACTTCGTACACATGAGAGAATAAGGCCCTAGCATGGCGCATGCGCCAGCGGAACTTCCCTATACATTATTCGGCGTAAGCTCTAAACTGCGATAAACAAAGCCACGTGAAACCAAATCTCGCTGATTTGCTGTTGTCCTACCGACGCTTGTACTCCTCCGCAAAATAGTTCATATGATTGCATTATTACTTTTACTATGAAGCTTCATATAAAACTACTATATTATTATAAATGACAAAAATCTAATACGGATTATCTAATAATACTGCAATCGAGTGTGGCTAATGAAACAATAGAAATAAACACTAAGCATGCGCAGTAATTATGGCGCCAACTCAACTGTGGATGGGTGTTCTGCTTTTAAAGTCTGAAAGATGACTGGCATGAATCCCGGTTCCGCGAGTGTTGTGGTGAAACACCAACAAGGCAAACCTTTACTCACTAAGCAACAATTGTTTACGAGCGAAATTCAAATACTTGTTTTTTAATCTTTCGAGTTTCTTTTCTGCTGCTGCTGTAAGTATCTGGACAACACGAAACAGTATTGTCAAAATGCACGTGTATAATTTGCTCCTCCCCGTGGGGAGTGGGAGTGATACATCACTAGCCAATCGTATTTGTGACAAGCGGAAGGATACAAATATTTTGTTTATCGGAGTTTAGAGCTTACGCTGAACAATGTATAGTGTTCTCAGTATTGTCGTGAAGTGCTAACAGTGATAAAGTTTTTGAATACACAGTGCGTAGCGCCGATTGAAATCCATAGTCAGCTGTGCCAGGTCTATGGGCCTAACGTCTTGAGCAAGTAGGTGGTGCGTTGCTGGTGTAGACAATTTGTAGCAGGGCACAAAAATGTTGAGCGCAGTGGGAGTTCAGCCTTCATCACAGACGATCGTGTGAACCTTGTTCGGAAACGCATTATGCAGAATCATCGCTTCACAATAACGGAACTCAGCAGAGGTCAGCATCAGCATTTTCAGAATGAAAGAAAGGCGGAGGAGGTTGTCAAACAGTGTTTCCAATCTCAGGCGGCCGAGTTTTATGAGAAGTATAGATAAGTTGGTCCCACGGGATGACAAATGTCTGAATTCTGGTGGTAAATATGTTGAAAAATAGCTCAACACATCCTGTATCTGGGACAATAAATGTTCCCATTCAGTTGTGTTTTGTTTCTGTTCAAGGCCTTTCGGAAACTTACTTTGTGGATGCGCCTCGTATTATAGAAGTTCTGTAGGTATTCAGTTGAGAAAATTTTGTGCCGTCACAACTGTATATCTTTCAGAGGCTAAACCGGAGAAATCATGATGGATATACAACGTGCTTCAAAATGATTTGAACAACAAGAAATCGTTCATGAGCGTTAAAACTCTGTCGACAGTTAAAATTGTATTGAAATTCTTTTGACCGGATGTTTGAGTTTTGTTTGGCACGGTGGTCGTAGTAGCCAGATGGGAAAGTAAAACTTGCAAGATGGCTGCCTGTGGTGTAGATAAAGCATTTTGCATTCTACAATTACACGACTGTTGTGAGCGTTCAATGTGAGTTTCGTACCAAATTTCGTCAAGAACTCGATTCGCAAATATCAACAACTTGCACAGTACTGCTGCGTGTAAACTGTCGATAAAAATATGCTGAAATGGGTCTGGAAGAAATTGGATTACCGAATTGATGCAGGGTAACAAAGGGGTTTCAGAATAAACGTTTATGAATTACTGTATTACAAATTTAACCACAAACTTCGATAGGTATATTTATGTGTAAAATTTTAGATAATTGGCACAATTACACCTAGGTATATATACAGGCTGTCTCAAAAGTCTCCTGCCAGGATAACTTTGTTATTATCGGAGTTACAACAAACTGTAAGAGCAAAAAACATCTCCAAATATGATGTTTTCTGTCTGAAGTGAAGGATTTTTTTTTTCTCTTTAAATCGCGAAGGAGTTTGTGCTGTACACTTTTCATGTGCCCAATGTTAAATGAAAATGAAACATTGCCATTTACCTGGACCCACAACATAAGTGAATGAAATGGGGACTGGCCATCGACATGTTAGCGTATAAGACAGTAACTTCATTCACTTATGTTGTGGGTCCAGGTAAATGACAACGTTCCATTTTCATTTAACATTGGGCGCCAGCCCAAACGGCTCATCCGATTTAAAAAAAAAATCATTCACTTTAGATTGAAAACATCATATTTGGAGACGGTTTTTCCTCTTACATTTTGTTATTACTCTGATAATAACAGTTGTCCTATGTCAGGGGATTTTTAAGACACCCTGTATATATATATATATATATGTGTGTTCTGCAAGTTAACATAATTCTTCAATATATATTATGTGTCTATTAGATTAAGTTTTAAGTTTTTTTTTCTTTTCCTTTAAATTTGCAGCTTGGACTCAGTTTACGAGAGTGTATCGAGGCGTGGAACAAAGGGACAACCCGCTGGTTACGTATGGTTGTCTATGAGAGAAGCCCTCGTTTTAAGACTGCTTTAACTTACGCTTTATCATGCGTATGGCATGGATTTTATCCAGGGTACTACTTTACTTTTGCATTGGGTGCTCTTCTTACTTTTGCTGGCAGGACAGTGAGTATTATATTGAAGTTACTTCCGTTTTATCGTTTTAACAATCTTGTATTGACTTTGTCAGTAGCTCTGGGAAACTCAACATTAAAGTTTTTATTTTTATCAATCGCTTCCCGGTTTAACCCGAGTTATTTCGTTTTATTAATTTAGGTCATTTTCGGTCTAATTAGTCAGAAGGATTCGTACCAAAAAGATAATTTTTTATTCGCTATTTGCCTCAATTTTAAGAGGAACATGCGCATACTATCTCTCTTTTTTGAAAATTGTTAATATTTGTGGAGATATTTGGCGTCATAAAACCATGCTCGGAATAACCCGAGTTAACTCGTACCAATAACGTAATAGCAGAACATTAACATATATGATTGTATATTTTGCATATTTGGGCCCTAATTGTCTGAGGTGCAAACTAATACCGTTCGTAGAAAAGCAACTGTAATGCTGAATTCTATATTGTAGTAATCGTGGCTGTTGATTGTATATAGTAGAAATTAAGTTCTGTAGTTTACACCTATATAGCGGTCACTGTGTGGTACACACGAAAGCAAGGGACAACACGAAGTGCAACGTTGCAATGTGGACACCAGAAACAAGATTCACATCGAATTTTCTCCCCTTTTGCATTTCGAATCTTGGCTGTGTTGCACACGAAATATCTCGCAATAAATTACGAAAGAAACAAAATGCGAATTTACTCGAGTTGGTTTAAATTGAAACAAATGCGGGAAACGTAATAGCTCGGGTTGGTCCGTCAGGACTTGGTTACTTTGGATAAAGTGGACCGGGAAGTGGTTAACATAAGGAGATACTGAATGAAGATAAATTTAATAATTCAATTTTAAAAAATCCCTTCCATCTGTGTTGTAATTTTTTTCTAGCCGCTTGTTAAGGTGGCAAGGATTTTTCTTATCGTAAGCCTAAAAATGTCATATAAAAATTTGTTCTAAATTGTATAATTTATGTAAATACACGTGTATGTGATTCTGTTTACGCATCATTATGTCTAAAAGAAGTTCTGTTATACAAGGTGAAGTATTTTAATCCATCCACGGAAATACTTTAAAAACTACACAGACGAATCATAAACAGTTGAATGAAATTTGTTCATCTCGAAGGGACTCATCCAATGATACTAAACTCGACATCTAGGGGCACGGTGGCTCAGTGGTAAAGCGTTTGGGGTTCCTGGTTTGACGCTGGCTAGGTAAGTATGGTGGGCAACATCGTGTCCCTGGATTTTCTACCAGTTCTTCCATCATTCACTTGCCTTAATCATCCGTTTCCAATAGCCTAAAAGCATAATCTGGGACGTTAAACTGAAAGATTTCATTTCATATTTTCATTTCTAAACTTGACTTCCCCTCTTTATCCCAGAATATAATCATTTCTAAGTTTTTATGATTTCAACTGCATGTGCAGCGTATGTGTTGGAAGTGTCATTCGCCTGTTGCCACATATATTTGTGACATTATTGTATGGGTTTGGTTGCATGTGTGATGTACTTGCTGCCTGGACACACCTGTGGCTCTGTATGCTGTTTGGTAATAAATATTATTATAATTATTATTATTATTATTTAAGGACAAAAAGCCAGGAAAATCAGGTCATCAAAACATGTTAAAATTAAGTTAGTGCAATATGAAGACTAAGAGATATATCTACATATAAATATTTACCTAAGGTTCTATCAAAATATTCGAGTCAACATTATTAGAGAAAACGAGCAAAATTCAGATGGAAGTTACGATCACGTAAACCCGAGTCATTATTCTATCATATTAACATTTAGAAATAAGTTGTAAAACTTGTTTCCATGTAAGCAACAATGGAGGTGTGTTTACCATTGTAAGGCATTAAATATAGTTTTAACATTTGAATAGACATTTAATTGGCAGAATAATGATAATTGTTGTTTCATTTGCATAGTAACCACATTTTGTTCGTGTTCGCGTTAGCTTGTGGTATATCAATCTTCGCGGTGTTAAAAATTATGATAGTTACATTTTCGAATTATTTTTATTTGTGCGACGATCGTTAATGCTTGTGTTCTGTAAATTATCATTAAAACGAAAGTTTCTGATTTGTTAATTAAAACAAATACCTAATGGGGAAACTAGTCACTGTAAAGGGATGACACATTTCGCTGGGAAAGTGGTGTTCTTGGTACATAGACTTTTCCGCTCTGAAAATTTCGTAAGGTTAAAGAAAGTGAAATAACTACAATAAAAGTTTCTGTTCTGTTGTTAGCTCCAGGCGCACCCGTTACTTCCTGTTGAAATTCAGAAGATATACTTCGGTGGTGGTTTATATTAGCTGACGATAATTCAATGACTAGAGTAAAATGACAAAAAAACACCTGTGACCTGAGGTTCATTGTTACACTAAAAGTTGTAAAATTTGTTCAGTGGTCTTTTGCGTGATGCTGTTACAAACCCTTTACTACTACTTCAGTTTTATTTATATAGATCATCATTATGGTTAACAGAGAAGTTCTCTCAGTGTGTTTAGTTCTATCACAGAAATTGCATTTAGTTCGTTCAGTGTGTAGTTCTATCACAGAAATTGCATTTAGTTCTTTCAGTGCGTTTTGTTCTATCACAGTAATTGTATTTAGTTCATTCAATGTGTTTTGTTCTATCACAGTAATTGTATGCAGTTCCTTCAGTGTGTTTTGTTCTATCATAGTAATTGTATTTAGTTCCTTCAATGTGCTTTGTTCTATCACAGAAATTGCATTTAGTTCATTCAGTGTGTTTTGTTCTATCACCTAAGTCTTGTTTTATTTGTATTTATGTATACATTCTCCAGTATTCCACATTATAGCTGTTATTTGTACAGGTTTCTTTGTATTGATTTTCTGCAAACCGTATCTTTTTTTCTCCTGGAATTCTCTTTATTCTATTACCCTGCTCACATTGACTTGGCTATACGTTCTTCTGTCATAACAGTGAAGCACCACATCCTTTATGACTGACAAAACTGGACCATTTTTAGTGTTCGCTTTTTAAGGGGGCACGGTGGCTCAGTGGTAGTGCTTTCCTGTGGTGTGGGGATCCCTGGTTCGATCCCCGGCTAAGTAAGTGTGTGCTGGACATGTCCGTGGGTTTTCTCGGGATACTCCCGTTTCCTTCCACATTCTCATTCCACCAATTCTTCCATCATCATCCACTTCCTTAGCCTGAAGGGCATAATAGTAGGACGTTAAACTAAAAGATTAATCTCATTTCATTTTTTAGTGTTAGTTTTTTCTTTATCTTGTTATATTGCGAATACGAGACATTTAGTGGTTAAACGTTAAATGCCTAGGTTTATTTCCTTGAGTATATATATATATATATATATATATATATATTTTTGACTTGTTTATTTTGCGAATACTAACTTTACGCTTCTTTCTTTTAGGTGCGGAAATGTATCCGGCAGTATTTCTTGGACAGCAAATTCTCAAAGACTGTTTATGACATCATCACGCTGCTCTTTATGAGAGTAGCAATGGGTTACCTCACCTTCAGTTTTGTTCTACTGGAGTTTTGGCCAAGTGTGCGCCTCTACTAGTGAGTATTATTATATTTATTTATTTTTTAAACGAACCTGCTAATTGTGTTTTCACTAACAGAGGATACTATAGTATAAATGGGGTTGTATAATTCGAGCTCATATTTATTTCCTTTTATTCCTTTTCATTTATTTATTTTTTCGTAATATTTAGCGTGTCAAAAAGTTCCTTACAACTACGCATAAAATGAAAGAATTGAAGCATCTAAAGTGGTCATGGTGGAAGCGTGAACCTGAGGCGGACACAGTTTGTTGTGGCCATGTTGGTGACCTCCATCTTGAATTAAACTTGAAAATTTACACTGGAAAAGGTAGTCATCTAATATATATAATTTCAAAAAAAAAAAAAAAAAAAAAAAAAAAAAGCAAAGGTAGTGATTGGTTAACCCAACTTTAATAGGTGAAAAGTTATGAACGCATGCATATTGCAAAGCTATGTTCTTGCTATCGTTGAAGGATGATGCAGAATGTCGGTAACTGTGGAAGACTCCTCGAGATCATTTTGATGTCTGATGAGAGAAGTGCACGTGTTATATCGCGTGAAATTAACGACAGCATCGACGAAGAGTGCCTGTGTTGTATGTAGCAGTTTACACAATGATTCTAGAAATTTCGAGAAACAGAATCAATCGGCCACAGGCAACGTTCTGGACATCTGAAAGTTGGAACGGACAAAGAAACATCTACGTCAGTGCTAGCAAATTGCCTAATCGTAGCAGCTGTCCGTTGAAAGACTTATCTGGCTATCGTGAATCTTTCGAATCTTGCATCACAACAAATGACAGTCAGAATCAAACGAAGCTAGCTCTCTCGTGAATGTTTCCTCGTCCGTGGCAATTTCGGATATATGGAACTTTGCCCATCGTCGACCAATCATATTTCCCAGCATTTCTAGTACCATTTCCACAAGCGGCATAGGCTGTCTTTGTGGGTGTCGTTGCTTAAACTCAGGAGTATTTCCCGTCAACAGACATCAAAACGGTCTAGATGCATTCCTCGTTTGTCAGCGTCTAACGACAGCAAAAACATAACTTTTAATCTTCATGATTCGTAATCTTTTAGAGGGGCCGCGGTGGCTCAGTGGTAGAGCGTTCACCTCTGGTGCATTGGGTCCTTGGTTCGTTCCGAGCTCGCGCCAAGTGAGCTTTGTAGTGGACAAACCCAGTGTGTGTGGGTTTTTCGGGGTTTTCCCGTTTTTAAGTGGGACACCCGTTATAAGGTGTAGAGTATTAAAACAGCGTGAAAAGATAAACTCACCAAGGTTCAGCTTTAAGTGCTCGACATGTTCTACTTGAGTCAGGTGGTACATTATGTTACGCTGTGCTCATGTGACCCTACCAAAGTAAACATGGACAGTCGCATAGGGTAAGGCGATCCCATCCGAGAAATCACCCCACGTTTTGTTTGATTAATTGTTAAATTGAAGAAAAGAGAGCGAAACAATAATTCACTGATTTCACCAAAAATTGCAGCGACCATTCGACATAAAGCTTTCTTTCTCCTGAAAAATTACTTACTTGCCATGAAATATCAGGGAAAAAAAGAAATGATCGTTAATAAATATATATCACTAAGATCTTCACTCGGGTTAAATGACAAGCTCTTATGAACGATAATATCCTTTATAGGAATTAATTAACCAACAAATGTACAAAACTTAACAAATCTTGAACACTGGAGTCTATATGCACTACTAACATATGCTTATAATGAGGCTTATAGCTTCCATTTATACGTCCACAGAGTCACAGAAATCCATTTGTAATTTATCCACCTATTTAATATTAATTCGTAGAACAAGCTAATATCGAAGTTTAATCAAATATCTATTAATAAGAAGAGCGAAATATCACAACTCATTACAAAATATGCTCTCACTCGTCGTAATAATGTGGATTTCGTATAGTATCCAATTCAACACTATATAGACATTTTACCCTTACTATCACCAACTTCAGTATGAAGCGGCTTTACACATCTATCACATACATGATGGTATAGTTCTTTTACCCACCACTTGGCGGCGCTGATTTACCTTTAAACAAAAGAAAACTAAGTCGCAACTCTAATACAATTCTCGTTATTTTTTATATATATATATAAAGTTACGACACGTAACAACATCGCAGCGCCCCAAATAAAAATCTGAGATTTTTATTATATTTTTATATATACTCTTAACTAAGTCTGGGTCATGTTGGTCTGGTCGTCTAAATTAGTTCTTAACTACAACCTCCACCTTCCACTTACCTACTAGCATTCTCTCAAATCATTCATCCATTAATTAAACTAAATGAACCAAAAATATTATTAAATTCCCCCACATACACTCCAACAATCACACTTTTGTTAGTCTAATAGGTATCCCGGAGTCATATGTCCGACCCAGAACCAATTACAATTGTTCTTAAACCATTACGACGAGCTTATTTACCTAACCAAAAATTAATTAACTGCAATCAATTAACAAAACATACTATTAAACTACCATATAGACTCCAAAATATAAACATTTGCATAAATATAGTAACTTACAGAAACTGGAATGAACATAAAGATTCAAGTTACAGAACAAAAATTTTTGTTTTTCTTGCTTTTTTTTTTTCCTGGAAGGCTGTCTCCAAACATCACCATTTATTCATCCGATGACAATTCAATAGGTACCAAATTTACAAAACATTGGATCGATCCCGACAATAATGCGCATTCTTACTCGTATCCTTATCACATATACAGATCTGCAAATAGAAACAGCTGTTAATAACTTGTATATACATATATATTTTACCGTATTTACATATTAAAAATGTCGACATTTTATTTACATCTTAAAATTATTTACAATCTCATCTTTAGCTTCCCAAACATTCCTTAAGGTTGAAATTACTGTCTTAACTCACGATACTTCTTCGTTAATGACACATGAGATTTCCTTACATCACGAGAATCATTTACATTTTTAACTTCTATGGTATTCTGCGTTAAGAATCGTATAATTTCATACGGACCAGTCCAACGGCTAGATAATGACTTGGTGACTTTATCTGCTAGCGACGACTTTACTTGTGCTTTCAACAAAACCTTATCCCCAACTTGATATGAAGTAGTTAACCTACGTTTATTATATTGCTCCTTCTTCCTTCGCCAGGATAGTTCTAAATTCTCCAAGGCTTTCACTACCAATTGAGGATCTTTCTTTATCACATCGGCACTGGGCACATTCCATTTTACATCCAACGGATCACAAACGTTATAGGCAAAGACAATTTCCATCGGAGTACATTTAGTTTCTGCATGTTGGGCATTATTTATCGAAAATTCGATCTCGTGTAATCCTCGATCCCATTGATTCTGCTTGTTTCCGAAGAATATCTTCAGGCTATCCTTTACCGTACGTATATATCTCTCCCCCGGATTAGAAGCAGCATGATAAGGGGATATACGCACATCCTTGATTCCATTACTAAACAGAAAATCCCTAAATTTAGCAGACGTGTAAACTGAATGATTATCGTGCCCGATTGCAAACGGAAACCCTCTGCGACACATCAGTTTGTATAATTTAGTTATTAACGTCTGGCTAGAGAGATTCTTGAAAGGTTCCAGAAACACCATTTTGGAAAACGAATCAACTACAATCATACAATATCTTCCCGACCTTGTATCTGGCATTGGTCCAAGGACGTCTGTGTGCCATAACCCATTCACTACCGTAGCATAGCTCGCAATCAATTGCCCCATAGGCTTCCTATTACTACTTTTGTTCTTCTGACACAAGTCGCACGATAACACATAATCCTTAATTTGGTCCAGCATCCCATCCCATGAATATCTTGAGGACACCTTTGCTATCGTCTTGCCCAACCCAAGGTGACTTCCGGGCAAAATAGAAGAATGATAATATTCAATAATATTTGGAGCTAACTTCTTGGGTAAACAGATCTTGTATGGATTACTATGGGCCTTCGTCTTCTTACACAGAATTCCTTGTACCATTTTATAACCATCAACTGATTCCTTCCGCCTTATTTTGTCGATGATTGATCTTAATAAAGGGTCCCTCTTCTGATGCTCTTGCACTGATTGACTAGCAAAAGGCATTGCCCACATATTAACCATACACATGTTTGTCATTTCTTCTTCATATGTAGGTTCCAAATGCATTGATTCAAAATTTTCAGTATCATATAACCTCGAAAGGAAATCCGCGGAGATATTCATATTCGTGGAGACTGACTTAACTTCAAAATCAAAGGCAAATAAACGATATAACAAGCTACCATATTTCTTAACTCTCCGCAGGTTACGCATCGCATATACTAGTCCCATATGATCTACACGTAATTCGAATTTCGAATGCAGGTACGTTCTAAACCGTTCCATTGTTTCGATAGCCGCTAATAGCTCCAAAACAAATATGGGCTTATTTTTATCATAAGGCTTCAGTTTCCTGGAAAAGAATGCAATTGGACGCTTCCTACCTTGGTCATCCTCCTGCTCAATACAGCCGCCTAAGGATTTTAAACTAGCATCTGCGCTGACTATAAACTTCTTATCCAAATCCGGAAGTTTTAAGATCACATGACTCTCAAAAAGTTCCTTGATATCTTCCAAGGCCTTTTGCTGTTCGGCACCCCAATAATACTCCTGCCGTGGTGAACGAAGTCGAGTCATAGGTTCTATGACTTCATGGAATTGAGGGATGAACTTACTATAATATTGGAGAAAACTAACCAATGATATTAACCCTTTTCTATTTTTCGGTGCTGGCAATTTCTTGATCACTTCTAACCTAGAAGGTTCCAAATACATATTTCCTCCTTCTATTTCATACCCTAAATATGAAATCCTCTTGCGAAACAAGTTAGTCTTCTTCACAGATAAAGTTATACCCACTTCGTCAAATTTTTCCAACACCTTTTCTAAAAGATGCTTATGAGATTCAATATCCGTGGAAATGCAACAAACGTCATCAAAGAACCATTCCACTCCTTCATTCTTCAATGGATATAACAGTTCCGTTAAAACCTTGGATAACATATAAGATCCAGTAGCTAACCCAAAAGGAAGAAATTTAAATTCAAATAAGCCTCTATGGGTTAAAAATGCTGTGTACTGAGTAGATTCCGGCGAAAGTTTTAAATGCCAGTATGCTTTTTGTACATCAAGGTGGCTATAAATAGTTCCCTTAGACAAACTCGCTAATACATCTTCTATCCTTGGCGTATACTGCGCATTGATACAGAGTTTCTTATTCAAATCTTGATAATTAATCACCAATCTCTTATCCCCCGTTTTATTGCCTACCAAAAAACAAGGAAAAGCCCACTGGCTTTGACTTTTTTGAATTATATTTTGTTCTATCAGATTATCGAGAATTTTATCTAACTCCCTCTGGTCTGCTCTAGAGAGAGGATAAGCTTTTTTCCTGATGGGAACATAATCTTTAAGAAGTATGGTGTATTCAAAGCTCTTAATCTGACCTACACGATCGCAAAACACATTAGGAAATTTCTTAACCAAATTTTCTACGTACCCTTGCAAGTTTGGATCCAACTCAGCAAATTCAGGATCCACCTGAACAGGAACAGTAGGATCTTCCTCCCGCGACTGGAAGTTCTTGCCTAAGTCCTCAGCACTCCATGCAGCTCCTTGACTGGAATCTCCAGAAGAAACTCGCTGACTCTGGACGTTGACCGCATCCTCAGCATCTGGATAGTGACCACTATCTCCCTCTCCGATTGGACCACTGGAACCATTCCTTCCCACATGAAGTAACATGGAACCACTCTGCTCTTCAGTACTTCCCGTGGATACTCCTGGATCGCTAGACTCCCTACCGCACACTGGGACATGGACTGGATCATCTCGACCTCCACTGCAATGTAAGGGCACCTCTACCCTTGTGGCATCCCTTTTGGAATTGGAAAAGCCGCTACTGTTAACCATGGGTAGGCCTAACTCATGTTGGGAATCGCTGTAGATTGAAGGTATCCCTGGCGGTATACGACATCCATCAGAGACTAGGGCCGCCTCTGATTCCACCTGGATTCGACTTCTGGATTGTGATTGACTCCCCCCAGACACACAACTGATTTCAACAGGACCAGCTATAAAATAGTTTAAACTCTTCCGATTAGCACTTCCTAAACCTGAATCATGAAATGAACTCGTACTGGTAGGACAATCAATGGGTAAGGGAACACCTTTCAATGTCCGATGATCACCCGAAGACTCCAATGTCTGACCACTTTCCACTAATCCAACCACCTGGTATGACGAAGTTGAATCTCCACTCCTCTTAAATTCTCGCAAGTCCCTTTCTATTTGCTCTAAGTCCGTAGACTCCAAAGATTCTTGCCCACGAACCGGTGGAACCACTAACACCTTATGTTCCAATGATGACTCCCGTAGGCCATCCACATTATTGGATTTCCTATAGGACCCAAAATTCTTATTTCGGCCCAACGTAACATTATAGGCCCCCTCACTGAGATTTGGAGAAGTCTGCACTGTCATTTCAATTGCACCCCGTCTCCACTCTCCATGTTTCGACGTCTCTTGCAAAAAGTCACTCGAGTTGGATACACTGCAGGTATCCTCCACCGACGCCACTGGACAACTCTCGCTCAAATGTAGTTGACCACACTTCTCTATGGGCTGTACATCTGTTGTCTTCTTCCGTATCCCATCTACAAAGCTATTATCCGCACTGTCTAGGATGGAAACCCTGAAATCTCGCGTAGCCTTCGACGACGACTCACACCGACGCTGTTCCATGACTATCCCACTCATTCCCATGGACTGTGGCGCACTTAAAGGATAAAAATTCCTTCCATTAAAATCCTGGTCCTGGGATGCAACACTGGGAGCATGAGCATAGGACGACGGCGACGCCTCACACCGGCCTTGGTTTAAGTTCCTACAAACAGTTTCAATTGGTGTCCCATGTACAATTGGATTTCGGAAACCACACTCGTGAATGTCCTCCCTCGGTAGGTTGGCAACACTGGTGACAGGATTGGGTACCGACGGCGAAGTTACTTCTGACGAATCATAGACCATTTCCCAATCAAACACTTCCGACGACTGCCCTGGTCTCCTCAATGTACCATCTGACCGAAAACTTTTATCATTCCTTCCTTGGACAGAAGGAAAAACCATAACACTATTATCACTAGACGCCCTCTTAGACGCTGAATCACTAGGTGCATTAAGTTTGCTATGTCTTAACAAACAAGGTTCGTAAACGACCTCATCCGAAAATTCGAAGTCTCTATTCAAAAATTCGTTTTCGCTAATTTTAGACGCCGACGCTAAATCATTACTCACACCGTCTCGACGCCTATGTCTCCCCCCTCTTCCATATAACCTCTGGGGATGAGACATAGTCTTCTTACTTGATTTATTTCCTGTTACCACACCGCAGTAATCATCTCGAAGATTTTGGATTAATGACGCCGACGCCTCTCTCGATGAACGGCCAAACCGACGCTCTGAAATCAACCGATGATCCTCACAACACCCTAAGTCCATCGATAGTCCAAGATCACTGTCTCTGGTTTGGACGCTAAACTCACTCATAATATTATTATCCACCGACGCCGACGCTGATGTCCCCCTAGGGCTGAAACCTCTTCGACACCTCTTCGGACTACCAACCTGACACTGTTCTGATCCTCTAAACATCTTCTTTTCACCTAATGGACGAGTCACTAACGTCTGGTCACATTTTATACGACGATCCCACGACGGCGACGCTCCCTCGGGGCTATCTCGACGCCACTGCCTCGACTGAAAAACCATTGAATGCTCCGGCCAACACGACTCCATTTTCCTTTTCTGATCTTCATACACAACTGCCTGACTAATACCACTTCGACGCTGCTTCCACCTCGACGCCGACGCTGGACGACGCTTGGCATTAATGGTCTGCACACCACGACGCCCCTCGCCTCTAATGTCTCTCGACTCTTCGTGGTTAAAAATCTTATCCCGAAAACGCGACTTCACTTTACCTTCTAAGTCCGACGCTGGCGATGCCGACGCCGACTTACAAATGCCCTGACCGCTCTTACAACGCTTTTTATTAAATTGTGGATTACCGTTCTGAGAGTTCTCAAAATATGAACCTTCATAACCTTCACCTTTCGCAGCAATCACCTTAATGTCTGGACTGGACATCATGACGTCACTCCATGACACTGACGGAGCACACCGTTCGGTGACTCTTAAATCATCCAAGCCAACATCCGGGACTTTCATAAATAATCTAGCTAAAAACTGGGAGTTGGATGCACAATTGTCGGTTCGGTTTTTAACTCCCACGGCACTGCTACTTGTTGACTGCAAATTACCCCCAGATTTTTCACGAAAAGGTTTATATATGATTGGCACCGAAATGCCTTCTTGACCTAAATACAACGTATCTGATGTTAAATCCAAACGAGCATTCAAATATTTCAGTTCACCAATACCAATAATAAACTTCGGCTCTAGTCGATCCACCAAAAAGAACTTCAGCCGATAAACTTTATTGCTGAATTTTAAAGGTATATAAACACACGACGTAAGAGTCAATGTCTTACCAGAAATTCCAACACCTGTAAACATCTCCTTCAGAACCTTAACAGGATATCTTTGTTTCTGGTTCCAATCATCAAAACATTCTTTATTAAGTAAACTCACCGATGAGCAGCTATCTATCCCCCCAATAATACGCTGTCCTAGTATAAATACTTCAACGAAAGAAGCTACTAAATCTTTATTATTACACTGTTTATTCGTACCCAATAACATTTGAGCACCCCTTTTAGAATTACTTCTAGAGTCTCGGTCTAGCTGGGATCGCACCCGGCTCCTTTGCTTCGAAGTCGTGGGCCTAACCCTTTCTTTTGAAGAGATATTAACCCTAGCAAAACTACCACCAAGTTTGTTTAGATCTGGAACTGAACTATATGTAACACTAGAGCGAAAGCTAGGATTGACTTCCCTCTGCTCCGCCACTGTTTGATTCCTAATTATATTATTGTATACAAGTTGGTTTCTGGAATGTATTTCATACTTTCGCACTTCATTCATTAATGTATCTAAGTCATTTGGAGTATCGTATTTAAACAATTCATACTTAAGAGCGGGTATCATACCCTCCATTATATTCGTAAGGATCGCTGTTCGATCTGTCTTTCCGGTACAAACGACATAACTATCGATAACCTTTTGTACGTACTCCATAACATTCTCGTTAGGCTCTTGTAAACAATGAACATAAAGACGTAAAATTTGTTGTTTACCTAATGGAGTCACAAAACTATCAAAAAGAGATTTGCATATAACACTCCAATCATTAGTAAGCAACATTTGTTTACTAAATTCATTATAGAACATACCTGAGGTCCGTCCCAAGGAACTAACATAAACTGCCTCCTTCGGGTATTGTCCCGTCTGAATTATCCGATACACCGCCAACAGGAACTTAAAGGTAACCATATCGTCCATTCCATCACAATGGGGAATGCTATCCACTTGATGTAAGAAGTTCTGATTAGCTGCCATAATTGTAATTTTGTCCATATTAACACTATAGGGCATAAACGCATTTACTTTCCACTTTTCACCAAACTCACGATTTTCTTCCTTTTTCTCACCTGCACTCACTAACCTAAATGGATTCGTCACGCACTGTCCAACAGACTCGGCTCCAACAGCAGGCTTATCACTCCTTCCTTCGTGTCCATGACCTTGCTCAACCAACAACTCGCTCTGCCCAGATAATGACGTCATACACCTGTTAGTTCTTTCAGTGTGAACACAAACATTAGAAGCTGATTCCGATTCACTATCACTTTCATTTAAAAAAGAAAAAGTACGTAATTCCAAGGAATGTTCAGAAGATGAAGTTCTATTATTTCTTTCTAGAAATGGACTTTTATCTCTAAACCGACCATGGTCTCCATTCTCGAAATGATTTAAACACAATTGAACTGGTACGGTGCTCTGACTTGAATTCATTTCGCTCCAGTTCGAACTACGCACACTTTCCATAATGAAAAAGAGACTGGTTATCGCTATATAACTACCGATGGATAAATACCGTTTCTCTCTTCTATTACTTATAACGCCTCTCATAATAAATGTCCTCTGAATTACCTTTCACTAAAACACTTATTCGATTTAAATAGTTTCTGAGAGAGAATAAAGTAAGTTTCATCACTTACACCAAAAAAAATGCCTTCCACTTCACGCACAACCAGACACAGCGCTCTGCTCAACTTCAATTATATACTGAAGTTGGTGATTTTGTGTTACGCTGTGCTCATGTGACCCTACCAAAGTAAACATGGACAGTCGCATAGGGTAAGACGATCCCATCCGAGAAATCACCCCACGTTTTGTTTGATTAATTGTTAAATTGAAGAAAAGAGAGCGAAACAATAATTCACTGATTTCACCAAAAATTGCAGCGACCATTCGACATAAAGCTTTCTTTCTCCTGAAAAATTACTTACTTGCCATGAAATATCAGGGAAAAAAAAGAAATGATCGTTAATAAATATATATCACTAAGATCTTCACTCGGGTTAAATGACAAGCTCTTATGAACGATAATATCCTTTATAGGAATTAATTAACCAACAAATGTACAAAACTTAACAAATCTTGAACACTGGAGTCTATATGCACTACTAACATATGCTTATAATGAGGCTTATAGCTTCCATTTATACGTCCACAGAGTCACAGAAATCCATTTGTAATTTATCCACCTATTTAATATTAATTCGTAGAACAAGCTAATATCGAAGTTTAATCAAATATCTATTAATAAGAAGAGCGAAATATCACAACTCATTACAAAATATGCTCTCACTCGTCGTAATAATGTGGATTTCGTATAGTATCCAATTCAACACTATATAGACATTTTACCCTTACTATCACCAACTTCAGTATGAAGCGGCTTTACACATCTATCACATACATGATGGTATAGTTCTTTTACCCACCACTTGGCGGCGCTGATTTACCTTTAAACAAAAGAAAACTAAGTCGCAACTCTAATACAATTCTCGTTATTTTTTATATATATATATAAAGTTACGACACGTAACAATTATCAACACGGTATCCGATTCCATTCACACACGTCGGAGCATATTGTGTTCAATTCCACGTACATGCGCTCGATCCAATTTTTCAGGTCATCGAGATGAACTGACAAGGGTGGTACATAAACTTAATTTTTGACAAAACCTCAAAGAAAAAAGTTAAGAGTCAGATCAGGTGACCGAGGAGGGCATCTAATCCGACACCGATCTTCGGAAACAGATGATCATTCCGTGGATTCCTTCTTACAAAGGCATCCAGTTGTTGTAAATTTGGAATACGAATCACATGTTCTCTTTTCACTTCATGGTTTCTTATTAAATCGTGTGTGGAAATGTCTTTGGGTAGCGATTAGTGATCTTTTTGCATGGAACTCAAGGACGCAGTGTAATACTCTCCTCTTCTGTCGCTGCCATTTCTAACTACTATCACCCCCTGGTCAAACTAGTTTACCCAGGCATCACACGATACCTGAAACGAAACTTTGTGAGTTCCCCTTTTTATGCTGTATGTTTCAGTACCGTTTATATAGAAATTTTTAACACCTCATGCGAATGAAATCGGGGAAATCATTCGTGCTATTCCTGTACTTTAGAATACGAATTAAAATCAACTTGTATCACTACTATTTATGAAAGTTAATATATAGGATCCCATTTTGGTGTTAGCTACTACAATACCCGTCCCGGATGTTAAATACATATTTCGTTACTCCAAACTTTAGTATATTAACATTTCTGACTTTTTTTTTTGTTTCTTTCTCTGTTCTTTCAGTTCAGTAAAACTTATTAAAATACAGTAGACTCCCGAGAATCCGGCTCGCGACTATCCGGCGTAGTTTTCTTTTATCGTAGTTAAATGAGGAAGACAAGGCGTTGCATTAGCAATATTGCCAAGACATTGGAAGCGGGCGTCTGCTACGATCCTCCTACGTGTCGTGTGCAAAATACAAGCTGTGAAACGAAAAGAACAGTGTTCTGCTCCGTGTTCATTGTTTCGTCAGTGTGTAATGGACCTCCATGCAGTACGCTTGCAGCTGTTCCTGATATAACATTACAGTACGTACCGTATTGTATTCGTAAATTGTTCTTGGGGTATGCTGAATGTTTATTTTAACTGTACTACAATGAAAATTTGAAAATGGGTGAAAAATGAAGAAAAGTTGTAGTGACTATGGAGGAGACTATTCATAGAACTCTGGCCTGTCCGTTTTTTTTTCTTTCTTTTTGTTATCCATCCTGCCTTTCCGCCACCTTAGGCCAGCTACTCTGGAGTCTACTGTATAACCACACCATCGATTTAATTATTACTGACAAAATTTATATTTTTAATGTGCTTTTTTTCTGTTTTAATTTTCCAGTCATATGTACTTGTGGCTTCATATAATGGGTGTTTTTGCTGTCACCATTCTGCCAATTATATGTCCTCCTAGAACAACTCGAACAACGGACAATCTAAGTGCGAAGAGTAGTGAGAACAATCGGGTGAATGGAGTGAGTGTGAGAGAGAAGATTAAATGAAAACTGTACCAAAGAGCATTTTGTTAAACAACTGTTTTATTTTTATGTTTGTTTTTCTAATCGTACGCTGTTCAAACTGCACAGCTGTTACGTACATATATATATATATTCTTGTGTCATATAAATGTGAATATTTGTACGTATGTTAAGCACAAACTGTGTATTTCTACTAGGGGACCTGTATTTGAAAAAAGTAGGAGAGGAATGTTTTTTAATGAAAAAAAAAGTAATATTATATATTTTTGAAATGTTTGAAATTTTAATATGATGGTTGAGTTCATCGCATTTTTTAAGTAGGTAGTAGGTTAAAATAAAATGGAAAAGTGTAAACCGTGCACCATGATTCACGAAAGTTAATTTATTAATGCGTAATTCGTGAAAACTTTGTCTGTTCATATGTACATGTCAGTGGTTACATAAATGGCACACATGTGGTGGAACGAGTTTTAAAAACGTTAAAATAGTTGAAAATCATGTCTGAAACGTGATTTTCTTATTGTTTTATTTGTAAAATTCTTCGGAGGGTACCCACAGTAATGACTAATAGGGACAATTAATATAGTACGTTTAGTCAATAGAAGTGCAGTTCGGCAAATTTCTTTCAAGTTCCCATGCTGATTTTTTACAACAGAATCCTTAACCTTCTCCAAACCTCTTTTAATCGCATTTGCGGGGTTGCAACGTCTTAACACCCACTGTTTCTGTAGTTTCTTCCCAATACTACGGGTAATATGAAGCAGATGTCAGGCAATGTAAAAACAAGGAAGGTGGTCTTTGGAATAGGAAATCGAACGCTAACTTAAAGGACAGCATTTGAAACTGTGGCAACTGAGACTTCACGTGGAGTTGACAAGCTACTGTCAATTGTTTGAAATGACTGTTTTGGTTGGCCATTTAGTTATCGGGGGTGTTTCCCACAAGATTCCTCGGACGATGACTCATTTATGGCATGAGCCGCCTATATGAAGGCGGCATTCTTCATATAGGAACTGCACTTCGGTTGAAGAAACGGACTGTACCAACCGGATTCTTAATCATTAAGCTTAGAAAATGTTCTTTTTTAACGCTTATATATATATATCATATTTTTACGATGGTATATATCAGCATTCTGATCATCTTTACGCGTGGTTCTAAATTAAGTTTCTAGTTTTTTTTCCTCGACCTAACATCACAATGGCCGCAGTAACGGCTTCACAGACCCCGCGGTGCGGTGTGAGAGGAGCTTAAGGCGATTTTATCGCCACTGATTACAGGGTAGCATCATCTCTAAAGTCAAACATATTTTATGATTAGATTTGATGCCTTAAAAACACATCACTGAACTAGAATTTCTAGTACGTTAAATTTTTCATTTTATACGCCTTTATGTATAGTACAGTAAATAAATAAAGTTCACATACTGTGTGTATTATTTATGTTATTTCAATACATTTGTGTTTTGCCACCATTTTTTTTTTCAGAGAGGACTTAACGTTTAAATATAAATCATTGAAATTTACATGTTTATCTCTGAATCTTCATTCATATATCTCACTAAAACAACTGTGAAAGTCAGTGGAAGGAAATCTTAAGAAAAATAAGTAAGTTTGGGGGAGAAAAAACAAGTTATTTCATGGTTAGCCCACATTTTTTTTTTTCAGTGAAGAGTTGAAGTTCTTAGAATTTTCTTGCAGTGTCTTTGAGTATCGTTTTAGTGGAATATATGGATGGAGATAAGGAGATAACGAACATGAATGGAGATAAGGAGATAACAAACATATGGATGGAAATAGGGAGATAACAAACATATCTGAATGGAGATAAGGTACACGTAAATATCAGCGATTCATATTGAAGGCTGAAGTTCTCTCTGAAAAGACAGCAGCGCTACACAAGGTGTTGAAATAATACATATTGAAAAAGTACAAATAATACACACAAGTACATTGAATTTATTTTATTGTAAAATTTGTCTTATTTATTTTATTTTATTTTTATTTGTAAGGATATATTATTTTGAAACAATGTTGCGAAAGGCACCCGCACATTAATTTGAGTACAGTAAACCCTTCTTTTAGTGAACTAATTGCGGTGAAAAGCTGTCTGTAAAATCACGAATTGTTATGAACAATGTGTATTTAAAATAAGATATTATACTTGATGCTGTACTGTATAATGTAAAAAGAAAAGGTTTAATATACATATCATATTAGCAACAGGAAAGACTCCTTTCAACTGCATTTTATATCGTAATTGTCTGAAATGTTCATTAACAAGACAACACTACCAGACCTGAAGATCTCGATTCGATGCTGTTGTTCATACGGACTCTTATTTCTAATTAAGGACCAGACACGACTGATTCTTGTATCTTATCACCGTCATACGCACGAATTATCACGAATGTACTCGAAGTTACAACTCGAACAAGCAATGGCTCTGACAATGTTATTCTGTGAACAAATCACTGCCATATTATAGAACCGCATCAGTTGCCGTGCCTTTAAAAAATCTGGGCCGCAACAGTTCCTTTCTCCCAACTAAATTTGCTACATTATCCAATACTATTCGTTAAATCCTAAGCCGTTGATTTGAAGTCCATAAAATCTATGGTTTACTCTATTTTAATTTTTATCGCGTGAGAGTAATGGAATCCAGTATACAATCCGGATTTTATTGATCACTAGAGTAGCGTAAAACATAAGTAGATGCCATCTTATTCAACGCATTGTGAAAGTTACTGGGTGCTTAATTCGGATTGTATACTGGAGTTAAAACTTTTACGCAAGAGTTTGTGTTTTGTGGCGTTACTTAAGTCGGTAACATTAAAAATATATATAAACGTTACTGCTCTTTCCACCACATAACTTCGTTTGTGTTTCTGTATACACAAAATACATGTCATATTCATTGAAAGTGTGTGGGTGAGAGAGAGAGAGTGAATTTTCTTTTTTAAAATATCAGCTCGGAGTTCGAAAGAGCAACATCATATATTTTATATCATAGTCCTGTTTTATTTTTGGGAAGATGCAACATTGTCATTTCTTTCATTGTGCAATTGTTGTATTATACCTGTACTTTTTGTTTTTAATAATATAATTGTTGTGACCTGTGGTTGTTGCTAATCGTTTCTAAAATGTTAATATATGGTCACGGTTACGATGCCGGAGGATTGTTTTCAAGTAATGAAAATATGTTAACGCGGCATCTATGTGAAGCAGCTGTTAATTTTTCTTCTTCTTTTTAATGACGGATACAAACTTATTTCTGTGATGCTTGCTGTTTTTCGTTTGTAATTTCTGTAATTAGTCTTCCGACTGAAGTGATTGGAACAGCAGCCTAAGAGTAAAAACTAATTGGTTTTCGCGCTATTTCAGTACCCTGCACAAATTTGGTTCTTTTTGGAAGTAATAATCAATGTTACGCTTATTCAAGGTTGTATTCAAATTCCCGGTAATCAGAGCAGTGTAAATGCATACGATAATAATAATAATAATAATAATAATAATAATAATAATAATAATACGAGGTTAGATTGGGAAGTTCGTAGCCTGACTTTTAGAAAATATTTGGATAAGTTATATTTTATAATCATCCTCGACCGAGATAGAGTTACGCCACCTCTCCGGTAATACTTCTATACCACTTTTAAAAAATGATTTCTCGAGCCCTGCAAAGTATCCCAGTACAGCACCTTTCTTTTTTTAGTATCCGAAAAAATCGCTGACCCCCCAAAAAACATTTTCAGGTTTCTAAAGAAGTGAAAGTCCGAGGGGGCCAGATCAGGTGAATAAGGCCGCAAGAATGAATTTCTGTCATGGATGCGATGGACGTGTGAACACGAGCATTGTCCTGGTGAAACAAAACCTTTCTTCGCAGCATTCTTGGCCTTTTAATTCTGATTTCCTCACGCAAAGATCGCAGAAGGGTGCAGCAGTATTCAGAATTGACAAACGTTCTCTTTTTTTAAGAAATCAATCAGGATAATGCGGGTAGCATCCCAAAGAAAACTGATGCCATAACGTCGTTTGCCGACAAAACTTGTTTGGATTTCTTTAGGGCAGGAGATCCAGGTTGTTTCCATTACTTCTATTGTTGTCTTGATTCCGGTGCATGATAGTGCACCTATGTCCCGTCAATAGTCACAAATCTGCCAATAAACTCCTCCGGATCACTTTGAAACAGTTCCAAACAATTACAGGAAAAAGTGAGTCGGTTGCAGTTGTGCTCAACTGAAAACAACTTGGGTATCCATCTCGCAGACACCTTAGGAAACCCTAATTCGTTTGTGATAATATTTTGTGCTTGCTCATAGGAAATACCCATAGTCTCGGCTCTCTCTCGGATTTTCTTTCTGTGATAATTCAAAATCAGTTAACAAGTTTTATTGATATTTTTAGTAGTGGTCGACGTTGAAGGCCTGTCATTGCAGGGCTCATCTTCAATGCTATTTCTGCCACGCGTAAATTCAATTACCCACTTTCTCACCATGGAATACGAGGGTGCGGAGTCTCTTAGTATCTCTACTATGTCCACATGAATTTTCTGTGGTGTTAAATTCTTTTCACGCAGGTACTTAATGAAAGCTCGATGCTCTGTTTTCTCCATGTCACAAATTTCCGTCACTTCCGCCGACTTACCGCCTTATAAACTTCTCACCTGAAACAATAGAGAAATGAAATTTTACACAGCGACTACCAACGGATATAGCTACGCAGTTAATGGATTCAAACGTAAAATAATCAGTTCCTTCGTTGTCAGGCGACGAACTTTCCGATCCGCCCTCGTAAGTAGTAGTATCACGTGTGCATCACATAAAGAATTTTAGTTTGACGTGATATTTTCATGATTAATATTAAAACCGGAAGTGGCAGATTTCTATCACTTCCGGTTTTAGTAGAGAGATCAGAGATTTCATATTAGTGTCAATAATTGTTCTTGTGGAACCAAGTGAAATACGTATCTGGAAAGTAAATTTCAGTTTTGCGTTCGTATTTTGAGTACTAATTTGAGAAGCGAAAACTTATTAGATACTCAAATTGTTTATACCCTTAAGGCAATGTGTCTATTTTCTGCAAAATTTCGTATTAGTTAACTAAGTTTAATGTATGTCAATCTCGGAACGTTTATAAGGCAATTTTACTCATATAAAAATGGGAAAATTTTTTGGAATGATTTACAATTTTATACATAACTAAAATTAATCTATTTTATAATGATATTTAAACTTAATATAAATCGGAATTTATGAGAACAGATTTATTTGTTGATCGGCGGGTTTATAATGCATCTTTCAAAAATATAGTAAAAATGAGTATCTGATGCAAAATCATGTGCAGTCTTGCCATTGAAAAAAAAGAAAAAAAAAAGGCTTGAAGAAAGATCGCCTTTTAGAAAGCAAAGTTCTCTATAAGTGAATTATTTAAATTGTACCAAATTATACTCAAAATATCGATTCATATAGAATTATTGGTACATTAGAGTGCGCTTTTTTTAAAAGATGTTTTATATATTAATGAAAGACTGTACAGTATTGCATTAAGTAAAAAATTGCCTAGTTTAAAGATTATCATAAACGACATAAATAAATTCAAAAATTGAGTCAGTCCCGAAGAATTCATACAAGACTGTTTTTTATATATTTTATTTTCTGAAATTTCAGTGTATTTTTTATATATTTTATTTTCTGAAATTTCAGTGTAATGATAAAATCAGGCAGTTTCTTCCATGTAAAGGTTCATTGTACTTTGTGTTGTATTTCGTACTTTGTCAATTTTCCTATTCCTATACAATTTTAGTTACATAATTACCAGAATTTTTAATTTATATATACACACAGCTATATGTGGAACTTAAAAATTGGACTATATAAAGTGATTGCTTTCAACAATGAGAAAATGTAAGCAATCTTCAATTTCTTGTAAGAACAACTTAGTTTCTTCGGTCCTTGTTCCATCGTAAACTAAAGCGTTCAAGGTAACTGACGCAGATCTCAGTTTATTGGAATGCTATCAATATAAATTGTGGAAATAATTCAATTACGTTATTGGAAAGTTATGTTTCTATGTCAGGTCTGTTAGGAACTATAACATTTTGTTTGTAGTGAATAACTAAATGTTTTTTTTTCTTTCTATTTTTTCACTTCATCAGGTATTTTTTAAAGAATAGACACTTCCCATAAGTCTAGGTATATAATTCCTATCATTGGTATTATGCTTAAAAAAATTTCGTTGTGAATTGACCACACGAATTGGTGTATATAAGGAAGAAACTATTCAGAACAAATTTACAAGTATTTTTGTAGCATTTAAGGTCATATTGATACACCACATATCAGGAAGCGATGCTGGGTAACAAACTGTGTATGACTAAACAAGGTACGATTTGCATACTTTCTGCATATTTTCTTCCAGCAGTTGTATTTTACTTCGCGACAGGTATCTACATAGTCCGTGTATTTTTTTTTTTTTTTTTGACTGAAGTACTTAATAAAATATCAAATAGATCCAACAGTTGTTAGATAGCATTAGTACTTTGAAGAAGGTGGACATTAGTACTCAGGGATAATTAAAACATTGTAGAATATATTTCTGAAAGTTATACAGCCTATATGACAGACATATCTGGAATACAAAGGTCTTTCCACACAGGAACTATGAATGGTGTACATATTTGATACGTAAGAATTGACTTACAAGAATTACATTATAATCAAGTTTCGGAACATTGTTTCTCTAACTATATTTCTTGTTGCATTTTGAAGTAAACTAAAATTTTGGATATTAAGTTTGTCTAAACCGAATAGAAAAACCGAACAGAACCGAACTTTACCGAAGAAGAAAGACATAGAAAAGAAAATTTGTTTATTCATTCAAAATTTATTGACAATGTTTTCAGCCGAAAGGGACCTACTTTTGAAGGGTCCTGTATCATTTCATTTTATGTTTCATGCAGTCGAATAGCGTCTTTGTTCATGTAATTTGCGCGTCCTGAGTTTTAAAGTGTTATTTTCTACTTTATTTTTCTTCCATATATTTTATGGACATTTTCTGTTTTTCAGTATGGTATAAATTTCCTTCTGTAAATATCTGCCTATTATGCATTTCTTGTGACAAACAGAGACGTTATTTTACGATTATTGTTTGAGATTCTATAAGAAAACAGGGGCCGCGATGGCTCAGTGGTGAAGTGTTCACCCTGGTTCAATCCCAGCTCGTGCCAAGTAAACTTTGTGGACACCCACCGTGGACAAACCATGTATGTGGGTTTTTACGGGGTTCTTCCGTTTCCTCCCACTTTCATTCCACCATTTCGTTCATTTCTCATAATCATAGTCTGCTTTAGCCAAGCCGGCATAATCGTGGGACGTAAAACTCAAATATTTCATTACATTTCTATAAGAAAACGGGTTTATCTAAAGTTCGGGGCCGTAGATCAAGTTCATTCGGGGGGAGGAATAGAGACACGAAAAAATTAAACAAGAGGGAAAGTCGTTGGAAATCGGAGGTTTTTAGTCTAAAAACGTTGGAATGTTTTCAATCACACCTTCCATTTAGGCTCGACACTGATAAAGGGCGCTATGTTAAATGACAAAGCAACGTTGCCAGTTTCCAGAATGTATATCTAAATCATATAACCACAAACGCTTCTCTAAGAAATTTATTTATCCTTCCATACGAACCTGATTTATAACTTTGCGATTTTCACACCTTCACTGTATGAAATACCGTAAATTCGGTTAAAAATTCAGGTCACTTCCGGTGGCAGAATAGGGAAGATCGTTCTTCAGCACGCATAATCATGCTCTTGGGATAAGTTGGGACAGTATGTTAATGTCATAGATAGTTGTAACTACGGTAATCTGTTAGTCTGAATTTCTTGCCCTTGCTACTTAGGAATATGTATACACACCATATCTCCTCTTTTTATATAGGGTGTTTCAGAGCAACTTCGACAACGTTTGGGAGGTGATTCCTGACACCAAGATAATACAAAAAGAAAGACAGACCAACCTGCGTGCAGAAAACCGTCATTTTGGAGTTGTAGCCTGCCAAAAAGTAGCAAAAGGTGAACTTTCAAGGTCCATAGCTCCAATACTATAGGACTTACCGTAGCCGGGCCAAGACTTCACTTAGGAACTAGTATGCACTCTATCCAAATTTCCATGTTCCAGACTCCTGCGGCACTTCCACTACAATTTTTATAGTGAGTAGTTCATGCCAGTAGCCAAACTCCCTCTATTAAAATTGTTGCGTGAGTACCGCCGGATTCTGAAACATATATTTTTGGATAGCGCACATATTAGTTTCTATGTAAAGTCTTCAACTACGGTAGGTCCCATAGTATTGGAACTATTGGCCTGTAAAGCATAATTTTTTCATGCTTTCGGCAGCCTATAACTCCGAAATGTCAGATTTCTGCATCCAAGTTGGTCTTTACTTTTTGTTTTATCTTGGTGTCAGGAATCATCTCTCAGACGTTGTCGGTTATCTTGAAACACCCTTTATATACTATGGAATGCGAACGATTTTACATATTCCAGTAATAGACAAATAAACAATGAATACTAATCGTACTACGAAAAAGTCAATACTTGGACTTATCTGGTGGATTTATTTTGGATAAGTATTCTCTGTTTTTGAATATATTACTACCTTTCTGAAAGTTTTATTACATATTAGTTGAAATAATGAAAGTAAAGGGAGTACACAGACCACGTATTCTAGTGATTTTACAATGTGTTCATTACATATTTTTATAAATATCGGAAGTAAATGGTAAAATTCGAAGGAAGAAAATTTTACTGGTAAATGGAAAAACTGATCAATATTAGGGATCAAAACTTTTTGTAACAACCGAAATACAGGACAAAAATATCTTATTTTTTTTATTGTTTTTAGCTTATACCTCGAGAATAAAAGAGTTTTGTACTAATAAAACTTTCTTGACGCATCAAAGTAAAATGAACTTGGAAGATTACTGCCAATGAATGTATTTTTTGAAAGAGTATATGTAAATTAAGTGTTACGAGAAGATAAAAAACAGTTTGTTTGTATTTTGTATCAGCCATGTGAACGAGTGGTAAACAGTGTTTGTTTTCAAATCATAACTATTTCCAACGTGGCTTTCATAATGTCATTGTGTTTTCCTCTTAAATGGTTGATCTTCCATTAAAGGTTAAATTTTTGAAAGGCAAAGTCAGCAATTTATTTAATGTGGGTTTTTAAAATGCTGATTTCATTCAAGTGTATTATGAAGTAACCTTTTATCTTTTTGAACACTGGAAATAATTGTTTTAGTCCATGTACAGTGGTCGCAAAGAAGAGTTCTTAACCTCCTTTGTGTTCCTTTTACAATCTCGAAAGTAAAAAATAATATTTTGAGGTAACTCAGTTCTCGGGGAATGGCTGTAAGTCTTAACTCCATTTGGTTGATTAATCAGTTATTATCTCAATATGTATGGAGTTGATACAAGATGTTACAAAATAAAAAGTGTCAAGTTACCTTACTAAGGTAGAAAGAGAAGCAATTTACACACGGGATTCCATTTTCTTCCTCAACCTGTTGTTATAAAGTTATTTGTTATAAAACAATATAATACAAGATAACTATAAGTGTAGTCTTAAAACCAATACAAAATCCATCAAGTAGTTAGTGTAATAGGTGTCCGAAGGCCCAGGTCGCCTAGGGAAGGATTACCACAAAGCTCCATGCAAGCTAGGTGGTTATGGTTAGGAATATCTCAAAACTCCATGCAAGCTAAGAGAGAATCCACAAAGCTCCAAACAAGCTGAGTGGGCAGGAGGCCTCAGCTCCATTAGGTTAGGTTAGAATCTCTCCGAATTCCAGGCAAACTGAGAGCAGAGTTGACCAGCCTTGGGACACGTATATTTTTACTTTAACTACTTAGTACCAGTATCCAGCTATTTTACATCACTAGCTGTATCGATCAAAGATTCATGAGCGTATAAAGTTGTAATTAGTATTAATATTTGATTTTCTTCTGATGATTTTGTTATTAATATAATAAATTCCAACTTTGAAGCTTCCGTCGATAGAACTGCATTAATATACCTATATCGTTTATATTGAACCTTGTGCCTATAACGATAAATCATAGACTCTACTTCATTAATGTGTTCTGTCTTCCGCAAAACTAAAAGCTTTTCTCTCTACAGTAGAAAGTACTTAATTCTCTTCAGTTCAGTAGCAAACGATTTATCGTCTAAAGATACATATCAATTCGCCGAGTCATATTGAGTAAAAGTAAATTTTCTTACATGATATTTTGCAGGGCAGTAATACAATAGGTGTTTCGTTTGTTGTGGGTATTGAGGACTTAATAGTCAAATTTCTACTGGCAGTTAGTGGCCCAATTTAAGGCTAATGAGGGGTTTCACTACGCATCCCCAGTTTTTCTTCCTTTTGCAAATAACTTTGTAATTACAAACAATATGATAATTTTGAAAAAAAACAGCGTTTCTTACTTTTTGTACATAACGTAGTAACAAGGAACTTTTCTGCAATAACTTAGTAACTTACAAAATGTTATTAAGTATTTTTCATGCCTTTTAGATACTGTACAAATGAGCTTCCAACAATTAATAGGATCATAAACCATATATTTAGGTTATTCCGGACTTGTGGATCATTAATAGGATTTTAAAAGAAGGGGAAAAATGGAAGTAGCTTTGGAAATAGTATGATAGAAAACAAACTTTCAAAGGTACGATATACTTACTTACAAAAACATTGATGGCCACGTTTTGTCTAGGAGCTAAAACGTAACCAAGCTGTATGTTCATTGTTCCCCTTTGAAGGCTTCCGTGCAAGCATATGTACCATAAATATGTTACCTCTATCAGTACAAATTAAGCTTTTAGAAGGAATATATATATATATATATATATATATTTTTTTTTTTTTTTTTAATATGGGAGTACTATACAGTGCCGTGCCGTGAAAAATTAGCGCCCCGGGGCGAGAGTATACAACGGCGCCACCGTACATATGAATGAGGTCGACAGACCAGTCGCGAAGCGCCACTACGGTTGTCGCAAAGCGTAAGAAAATTTTCAAAAATAATTCCTGCTTTTGGTTGATTTTGAACACTTTTTATTACTTTTTTCTTCCATTTTATATATATGTACATACATCAATGTGATCCTTGTCTAATTAAATATTAGACTGACAAATACTGCTGTTGATCTGGATTATTCCAAGTATTTTTTCCTCATTTTTTCTTTTCTATTTTCCTCAAATTTTGCACTCCCTTACTTCGGCGCCCCGCTCGCAACCCCTCGGCACGGCACTGGTACTATAAAAGTCAGCGAACGTTAAGCGTTCACGTATCCTTTTTTTTCTTTTTGTTTTGTTTGAGTTCATATGTAACAAATGAATTTTTTTGTATGTTGTGATATGATCTTCAATGCTTGTTAAATGAAATGAGTGTATGTACATATTTGTGTTTGCAAAACATCACCACATTGCATATTATAGAAAATAAGAAAAAAACGCATTTTTAGGTCAGGTGTTATTATTTTAATAATATTTATTTGAATTGTTATAACTTCTGCATATGCTAATAATAATAATAAAAAGTTTGAATGTAAATGCTGTGTTGGAAGTAGGCTGATTAATAATAATAATGATGTATATTTAACACCCACTTTTTTGTTTTTAAACCTGGATTCCTGCGTTATGTAATGATAACTCCAATGTCAGTATAGTAGGTTGTCCAAGCATGATAGGTACGGTTAATTCGCTTTGAATAACAGCACTGATATAAAGAGTATAAGTCTATGGCTGGTCAGGGAGCTAAGGGGGCAACATACTGGCTCTCAATGGCACTATAAGCTGGAGACCAGCTTTAGATTCTTAATTTCTCATTCTTTAAGTAAGTACTGTTGTCTTTGATGGGTGTGATGTCAAGTTCAATTTCCAGGTAAAAGCGCAAGAATATTTATTACTAGAGTAAAACCTGTAAACTTAGCGTCGTACATAAAACTTTGCCTCATTTTTGAGGAACTCACAACTTTCCTCAATAAATAACTCGTTTTTACCATATGTTGGTCTTTCGAAATTACATAGAACGAGACCCTACGGACTAAAGTAGGAGTTAAACCACTACAGCGCTTTCGGTGCTGTCCCACTGGGAAATGAACTTAAGTTCACCGAGGACATGCACATTTATCTTTGTCTTTTCGTTTTCTAGGGGCACGGTCGCTCAGTGGTAGAGCGTTTACTCTAGTGCGTGGGGTCCCGGTTCAATCCCAGGCCAAGTATGTTTGTGGTGGACAACAACCTGTCCGTGGGTTTTCTCGGGGTATTCGTTTCCTCCCATATTCTCATTCCACCAATATTTAATTATCATTCACTTGCCTTAATCATAGTTTCCCTTAGCTTAAACGGCATAATTGTCAGACGTTAAACTGAAATATTTTATTTATTTATTTATTTCATTTATTTTTTGGTGAACACGGAGGCACGAAATGTTTCCATTATTTCCTTCTTACAGCTTTATTTTAGAACTAATTTTTCTTATATATTTCTTAACACATTTACTTTTGTCACATTTGTTAAAGTTTCTCATATTACTAAGCGACAGGGACATAAACACAGAAACATTGAGGACAATTAAAAAAAAAAAAAAATGGGTATGTTTTTCAGTGAAACTTGAATCCAGGATTGACAGAATTTCGTAATTTGGAACAACACTTGAAAAAGCGACAGAATTTTTTGGGGTTATCTTTATATAAGAGAAAACTTAATCTATTTTTAATTTAATTGTAAAATGTGATTCTGGACTTGTCTGCACACATGCAGTGTTAGTTAAAGAAATGAGTGAATGGTAATTAATCAAACAGAAAATAGTATAATAGAGACTATAATAGTAGATGTAAGATGGAAGTAAGACTTGGATAATAAAAGAGAAGCCGTCAGGTATTAATCTTTTAACTTTTGAAGTCCTCGCAATGTTATTTAATATCAGGAAGCAAGAGACAACATCCCTCTCTCTTGCTCTATATATGTAAATAATCTATTGGTTATAATTTATTTCAAATCAGCTCACATCACCGCCACACGTGTAACGAAGCACTATAAAATACGCGTATAGCAGCAGGTCAATGTAACTTTAATTTCTTTTCGAACTTCAATTTTTAAATTATGATCAAACTCTGTTCCTTTTCAAACGGCACTAACATATTCGTACCTTCTGCAAAAAAGAAAAGGCAAGGTTAGAAGAAAAACAGAACAGAGAAGATACAAAAATGTTTTATGTGATATTAGTGTAACTTCTTTGGAGCCGTGAACGGCCCGCCAACATTTTGCTTATGGTGAAATTTCTTAGTCATAAGCAAATCCATAATTTTATCAGGAGCGACTGTCCCATCATGCAGGGACATGGTGGTTTACATTAAGTGATATGTGACGTCGGTTGCATCCCTGGTCGTGCTCTGTGTGTGGTGGACACATACCC